>NC_064287.1:57320609-57491318 GCF_019186545.1 Solanum stenotomum
CGGTCCTGACTTACGGTCCGTAGGTCAGATCACGGACCGTAGATCGTGACCGTAGATCGATGCCCCAAAACCCAACTTCTGTCCCGATCGACGGTTGACCAGTACGGACCGTCAATCGATCTACGGTCCGTAGGTCAGGCCCGTAGATGGGGATCGACAGCCCAGAAATTTCTGCAATTGCTGGTGATTCAACTTTAAAAGGGTCATAACTCTTAGGATCATAAATCACTCAACATACAATAGATTTCAACTTAATTATATGACCCAATCATGTCTCACAACGAACAACAACTCAACAACACCACCACCAACAACAACAAGAAGTAATAACTTCAATACTTCCACAACAAAACCCCAATCTTTTCTCAATCATTGAATAAACTTGGTGTGTGTGGGGGAAAGGATCATCCCACACGGAAAAACTCACATACCTCTTAGGGATCACCCCCGACGAAAATCCACGACGGTCTTGACTAAGCTCATCTTTCTCCTCTTCTTCTTCTTCTCCTTCTTCTCTTCTATAATCTCAAGAACCCTAACTCTTTCTCTTTCAAAAAGGGACAAAAATGATCCAAAAATCATCCTAACTCAACAAAATGAGCTCAATTAAAAAGGTTTGTGAAAGGACCAAAATGCCCTTAAATTTCCGGACGGATTTCCCTTCCAACTGCCCATCTTCTAAAGGGCGTAACTCCCTCATACAAACTCGGAATAGAGAAAACTCAGTGGCGTTGGAAAGATCGTTCCACGAGCTTCGCAACTATAACTGGAACTACTCCTAACTTATCCTGAGCTAGGAGTTACGACTACTCAAAGTTGGCCAAAAACTCATTGATTTCCATTCTTGGCCAAATTTCCATTATTTTTTTCCAAAATGACTATTTCCAAATTTCAAGCTCCTTCAAAGCCATTTCAAATTGTCGGATGTTACAATTTTTAAACGCCTATTTCCGCATTTAAGGCCCTTTTAGAAATTAAGCAAATTCCTAAAAAAATTTGTGTATTAGCACATGGATCTGGCGTAAAGGAGCACCCAAATTTTTTTCCAGAAAAATTTTTCATGAGGACCTCCGTAAAGAGTTCGAGAACCACTACGAATACTCATACCATTTTTAATGGCTATTTCCGCATTTACAAGCCCATTTTAGAAATTACGCAAATTTCTCAATATTTCATCCATATTAGCTCACGGATCTGGAGCCTCGGAGAACCCTAAATTTCTTTTCGAAAGAACTTTATGAAGACCTCTGTAATGAGGTTGGAAATCACCACGTATACTCATACTATTTTATTAGTGTCTAATTCCGCATTTATAAGCTCTTTTTAGGGATTACACAAATTTCTCGATTTTTTGTGTGTATTATAACCCATGGATCTGGAGCCTCTAAACACCTAAAACAAATTCTGAAAAAACCTTTATGAGGACATCAGAAATGAATTGGTAAACCACCACTTATACTCACATCATTTTTAATGCTTACTTCCACATTTACAGACCCTTTTTAAGAATTAAGGAAATTTCTTGATTTTTAATGTCTATTAGTCCATTGATCTAGCACCTTGAAGCACCCTAAAAAAAATTTGAAAAAACTTTATGAGGTCCTCCATAATGAGTTGTGGAACCACCACGTATACTCACATCATTTTTTTAACACCTATTCATGCATGCATTTACAAGCCCTTTTTAGGAATTAGACAAATTCCTTTTTCGCACATAGATTTGGAGTCTCGGACCATCCAAATTTTTTTTTGCAAAAACTTTATGAGAACCTCCTTAATAAGTTTGACAAACACCACATATAGTCACACCATTTAACACATATTTCCATATTAACAATCCCTTTTTAGAAATTACGCAAATACCTCATTTTTGTGTATATTAGCCCATGGATCTAGCGCCTTAGAGCACCCAAAATATTTTCTGAAAAAACTTTCTGAGGATATCCTTAATGAGTTGGAAAACCACCACGTATATTCACACCATTATTAACGCATATTTGCACATTTCTAGACCCTTTTTTTAGGAATTACGCAATTTTTTGGATTTTTCGTGTGTACATGCCCTTTTTTAAGAATCGCCCAAATTTCCCAATTTTTGATGTGCATTAGCCAATGAATCTGACGTCCAGAGCACCTAAATTTTTTTCTCAAAAAAATTTATGAGGACCTCCGTTATGATTTGGGGACCTTCACTTGTACTCACACCATTTTTTTAACACCTATTTTCGCATTTACAAGCCTTTTTTTTAAGAATCACCCGAATTCCCCGATTTTTCTTGCATATTTGCCCATGGATCTGGCGCCCAGAGCACCCAATTTTTTTCTCTAAAAATATTATGAGGACTTCCGTAATGAGTTAGGGAACCTTCACATACACTTACACTATTTTTAACACCCATTTCTGCATTTACAAGCCCTTTATAAGAATCTCCCAAATTTCCCAATTTTTCGTGTTATTAGACCATGGATCTGGCTCCCGGAGCACCCAATTTATTTTTCAAAAACATTATTAGGACATCTGTAATGAGTTGGGAATCTTCACGTATACTCACACCATTTTTTTAACGCTCATTTTTGCATTTAAAAGTCTTTTTTTAATAATCGCCCAAATTTCCTAATATTTCTGGATCTGGTGCCTGGAGCAACCAAATTTTTTTCTCAAAAAACTTTGTGAGAACCTCCGTAATGAGTTGGGGAACCTTCACATCTACTCACACTATTTTTTAACGCTCATTTTCGCATTTACAAGTCCTTTTTTAAGAATAGCCCAAACTTTCCTATTTTTCGTGCATATTAGCCCTTGGATCTGGCGCCTGCAACACCCAAAAAACTTTTCTCAAAAAACTCTATGAAGACCTCCATAATGAGTTGGGAACCTTCACGTATACTCACACCATTTTTTTTAACTCTCATTTCTACATTTACAAGCCCTTTATTAAGAATTGCCAAAATTCCTCGATTATTCGTGTGTATTAGCCCCCAAAGCACTAATTTTTTTCTCAAAACACTTTATGAGGACCTCCGTCATGTTTTGAGGAACCTTCACGTATACTCATACCAATTTTTTAATGTCATTTCCGCATTTATAACCCCTTTTTTAAAGAATCGCCCATCAATCTTGTGCCCGGAGCACATAATTTTTTTTCTCTAAAAACTTTATGAAGACTACCTTAATGAGTTGGTGAACCATCACGTATACTCACACCATTTTTCATTACGCCCATTTCTGCATTTACAAGCTCTTTATTAAGAATCACCCATATAGCACCTAATTTTTTTCTCAAAAAACTTTATGAGGACCTCCGTAGTGAATTGAGAAACCTTCACGTATACTCACACCATTTTTGAACGACCATTTCTGCATTTACCAGCCTTTTTTTAAGAATTGCCAAAATTGTCTTTTTTCGTGTGTATTAGCCCATGGATCTGGCACCCGGAGCCCCAAAAACTTTTTGTGAAAAAACTTTATCAGAACCTACGTAATGAGTTGGGGAACCTTCATTTATACTCACACTATTTTTTAACGACCATTTCTGCATTTACAAGCATTTTTTTAAGAATCACCAAATTTTTCTGATTTTTCGTGTGTATTAGTCCATGGATCTAGCGTCCAGAGCACGCACAATTTGTTTCTTAAAAAGCTTTATCAGGACCTTCGTAATGCGTTGGGGAAGCTTCATGTATACTCACACCATTTTTTTAATGTCCAATTCCGCTTTTACAAGCCCTTTTTTATAAATCGCCAAATTTTCCTATGTTTCGTTTGTATTAGCCCATGGATCTGGCCCGAAGCACCAAAAAAAAATCTCAAAAAAATTTATAATGACCTCCATAATGAGTTGGAGAACCTTTACGTATACTAACACCAATTTTTAATGCCCATTTCTGCATTTTCAAGACCTTTTTTAAGAATCACCCAAATTTCCCTATTTTTCGTGTGTATAAACCTATAGATCTGGCACCCAGAGCACCCAATTTTTTTTTCTCAAAAAACTTTAACAGGATCTCCGTAATGAGTTAGGGAACATTCACGTATACTCACACCATTTTTTTAAATCTCATTTCCATTTTTACAGGCATTTTTTTAAGTATCGCCAAAATTCACTGATTATTCGTGTATATTAGCCCATGGATCTGGCGCCCAAATCACCCAAAATTTATTTCTCAAAAGAATTTATGAGGACCTGTGTAATGATTTGGATAACCTTCACGTAACTCACACTATTTATTTAAAGTCCATATCCGCATTTACAAGCCCTTTGTTAAGAACCGCCCAAATTTCCTGATTTTTCGTGTGTATTAGCCCAAGGATCTAGCGCTTGAAAACCCAAAAAAAAATTCCCAAAAAACATTATGAGGACCTCCGTAATGAGTTGGAGAACCTTCACGTATACTCACACAATTTTTTTTAACACTTTTATCCGCATTTACAAGCCTATTTTTAAGAATAACCCAAATTCTCCAATTTTTCGTGTGTATTAGCCCATGAATCTGGCATCCGGAGCACTTAATTTTTTTTTCTCAAATAATTTTAAGAGGACCTCTGTAATAAGTTAGGAACCTTCACTACTCACACCATCTTTTTAACGCCCATTTTCGCATTTACAAGCCCCTTTTTTTAAGAATCGCTCAAATTCTTCTTTTTTTTCATATGTATTAGCCCATGGATCTGGCGCCCGGAGCACCCATAATTTTTTTCTCAAAAAACTTTATGAGGACCTCCGTAATGAGGTGGGGAACCTTCACTCACACGATTTTATGAACGCTCATTTCCGCATTTACAAGACTTTTTTTAAGATTCGCCCAATTTCCGTAAATTTTTGTATGTATTAGCCCATGAATTTGGCACCCGTAGCACCAAAAAAAAAAATACTTAAAACCTTTATGAGCCTCCGTAATGAGTTGGGGAACATTTGCACATACTAACAACATTTTTTTAACTCCCATTTTTGCATTTACAAACCATTTTTTAAGAATCGCCCAAATTCCTATATTTTTGTGTGTATTAGCCATGGATTTGCCGCCTAGAGCACCCAAAAAAAATTTCTCAAAAAACTTTATGTGGACCTCTGTAATGAGTTGGGTAACCTTTACCTATACTCACATCAATTTTTTAACGCCCATTGTCACATTTACAAGCCATTTTTTAAGAATCGCCTAAATTCTTTAATTTTTTGTATATGTTATCCATTGATCTGGCTCCTGGAGAATCCAAATTTTTTTCTCAAAAAACTTTAAGAGGAACTCCGTAATGAGTTGGGGAACCTTCGTATACTCTCACCATTTTTTTAACGCCCATTTTCACATTTGCAAAACCTTTTATAAGAATCGCCCAAATTTCTCGATTTTTCGTGTGTGTAAGCCCTTGTATCTGACGCCCGGAGTACAAAAAAAAAAAATTTCAAAAAACTTTATGAGTACCTTTGTAATAAGTTGGGGATCCTTTACGTATACTCACACTATTTTTAAACGCCCATTTTCGCATTTATAAGCACTTTTTTAAGAATCACCCAAATTCTCCAATTTTTCGTGTGTATTAGTCCAAGAATCTGGCGTTAAGAGCACCCGATTTTTGGGTCCGTGCAGCATTTCCACGATATCGTTTTGACTAAGTAGTAGATATGGGATTGAGGGGCGCAAGAGTAGGGTTGTACTCTAGAGGTAATGTTATACTCCATTCTTCCTCTCGGCTTCCTTTCTATTCTCACTCTCATCCAACTGATGAATGCAATTGGAGTAGAATCGTTTTTCCTTACTAGGTTTAGGAATCCATAATTCTTCAAGAAGACAAGATTACCCCGGATATTTTTCAAAAACCATTATGTGGACCTCCATAATTAGTTGGGGAACCTTCATGTATACTCACATCATTTTATAAACGCTCATTTCGCATTTACAAGCCCATCTTTTAAAAATAAACCAAATTTCCCAATTTTTCATGTGTATTAGCCCATGAATCTGGCACTTGGAGCATCCAAAAAAATTTCTCAAAAAACTTTATGAGAACCTCCGTAATGAGTTGGGGAACCTTCACATATACTCACACAATTTTTTAACGCTCATTTCCGTATTTACAAGCCTTTTTTTAAGAATCCCCCCAATTCCCTAATTCTTCGTGTGTCCTTAGCTCATGGATCTGACGCTTCGAACACCTAAATTTTTTTTCTCAAAAAAATATATGAGGACCTCCGTAATGAGTTCGGGAACCTTCATGTATACTCAAACCATATTTTAACGTTCGTTTCTGCATTTACAAGATTTTTTTAAGAATCACCCAAATTCCACAATTTTTCGTGTGTTTCCATGGATCTGGAACCCGAAGCACCTAAAATTGTTTTCTCAGAAAACTTTACGAGGACATCCGTAATGAGTTGGAAAACCTTTACGTATACTCACACTATTTTTTTACGTCCATTTTCGCATTTTGTGTGTATTAGCCCATGGAACAGGCCTCTAAAGCACTTGAAATTTTTTTATCAAAAAATTTTATGAAGACCTTCGTAATGAGTTGACGAACCTTCAGCTTTACTTACACTATTTTTAAACGCCCATTTCCTTATTTACAGGTCTTTTTTTAAGAATCGCCTGGATTTTTTGATTTTTTGAGTGTATTAGCCCATGGATCAAGCGCCTGGAGAACCCAAATTTTTTTCTCAAAAAACTTTGAGGACCTCCTTAATGAGAGAGAAAACGACAGGCTTTTAAAAGTCGCCACTTAATTTTTAAAGTAAAACTAAGAAAACTATTTTTTCACAAGATTAAAACAGAAATCAATTGAAAATATTGAAAGGGTTCGGGGTTCATATTAGCATTTCGGTAAAGGTTTGAAAGCACTCGAAATACCCGCTAAC
Organism: Solanum stenotomum; assembly: GCF_019186545.1. Classification (NCBI taxonomy): domain Eukaryota; kingdom Viridiplantae; phylum Streptophyta; class Magnoliopsida; order Solanales; family Solanaceae; genus Solanum; species Solanum stenotomum. The sequence goes on from NC_064287.1 coordinate 57,327,461, forward strand.
ACGCGATTATCTGATAATTAACAATTTGGCTAACATTTAAATAGAGAAAGTAAACAACTTTTGAACTCATTTTTTCTTAGGGGAAAGGGAGTAAGGATGTTGTTTAAGTAGAAATTACTAAATGTTTTAAAGTCAAAATAAAATGAAAATAAACTTATTTGATTTTAACAATTATGGTTAACTCATCTTTTTGGGGAATTGAATTAAGGAAAAAAACCTTAGAATTAACTAGAAAATAAACAATTAAACAAATACGAAATACGGATAAAATAAAGAGCGAGAAGCCGTTGGGTCCAAGTCTGATTTTCTATTCACCTGGACCAATACTTGGGCCTACTTTGTTTTGGGCCTTTGGCCCACTTAAATCTGTCCTAAAACTAACAAAAATCTGCCAAAGATAAGTGTGGGCTTTTGGCCCGATTCCCTATCCTAAAACTAGCAGAGTAATACTAAAAATATATGGACCTTTGGCCCAAATACAACACAAATGCAAAACTGAAATTTAAGAAGGGCTTTTGACCCCTTTTTGCCACCATATACAGCGTATACACTTATTGTATATCACTGTATATCCTTGAATACCAGGTCATTTTCTGACTCTTGAATTCTATAATTTCGATTTTCCAGCCTTTTTATATTGCCTTCCATTTGAAATTCGAATGTTTGATTTCCAATTCTGGACTTGATAATGAAAAGGGTGATGCGGGAATGACTTTGGGCCTAAGTGGCCCAATCAATGATGCAAGAAAAGGATCTGGCCCCAAATGGAATGCTCCACAGTTGCTCAAAATAAACAAAAGAAAGTAAAATTAGTCAACAAAGAAAGATTAAATCTTCGATGGTTAAGAAATGATTAGTTCTGCAAGTGATTTTGCATAGGAAGAATTACTAGAATATAATCAACTTTACATATATTTTCAAACTAGGAGAAGAAATTCAATAAGATATATTTCAACTAGCACATGTATTTTAAAAGAAAATACAGAAAAGCTAATTAATTATATTGCTTCAAAACATGCTGGAAAAGAAAGAAACTCTCATGCTTGAGCAACATATAATACCCCAAAACTAGGACAACAACAAACATGCTTAAAATACATTTAAACTCCATGTTAACCAGTTTAAGGTTTTGTCCCCTGCTGGAAGATTAACAAATACTGAATCGCATGCTTAAATCAAGGAAAAGACTTGAGGGAAGGAATTTAACGAGATCAAAGCAATCGATAAATTTACAGGAAGAGAAAGAAGAAATCTTTGAATCAGGATGCTTCATACAGCTGGATTCAACGGCAAACAAAAAACAGTTAAATAACAAAGGGTTGACCGAAAACCAGTAAAACACAAATAGATGCTCTAAGCTAAGACTTAGTTTGTTCACAACAATGGTGTGAGGGAAGGGAGAAGGAAATTGCTAAGATAAAAATAAAAGACGGATAACATCACAAACACCTTAAGCATGTCAATTAATTCAGAATCTCAGACTTAGGAACAAATGACATTAAACAACAACAAACTAAGTGCAATACACATTCATAAAGCAGAATTGAAAGGGGAGACAACAAAAGCAGAATTTAAATAGAATCATAGAGAAACGTCAATGCTAAATATAAGACGGTAAAGCTTGCATCGACACTAAAGTTAACTCATGGAAATGCCTACACACATATATGTCACATTAAATAGATCAGAACTCAAACACAAAGTAGAAAATCAGCCACCAAAAGGAGATTTTCCAACATCAAAGATCGGAATAAGAGAAGAGACGAAGAAGATGTTATCAAACGAGAAGCGTTACCTTTTTGTGGGTAACGAACTAGGACGACGAGCTTGAGACCACGAGCTTTCACACTGGAATACGACTCCGAGAAACTCTGACGCCCAAAGCAAGAATTGAAAGAGAAAAGTGAGCCTCTTCGACTGTATTTCTAAATTCAGATTTAGTTGCTTTCATTATAAGCTGTGTTTTGTAATCCCTTTCCAAACGCTTCCTCTTATTTCTTTCTGTTCCTCTACCAGCAAACAAAACAACCTAAATAATGAAGAAGAAAGAGGCCTAAATATAAGAGATTTTTTGGGTTGATTTAAGGCTGAATTCGAAATTTGAAATTCCAATTCTCTTTGGATAAGGTTGCCAGCTTGAATAGTACTACTCTTCAACGAATTAATGATGGGGGCCGTGTGATTCAAGGAACAAGGACGGATGAAGCACAAGATTATTCCACCTGGAAGATTCGAGTACGAAAGGATAAGGAGAGAGAGGGAAGACGACACGATTGGACTCGGGTCACTGGATTTCTCGAAGGATAGTTGGACTGTTGCTCGCGATTTGCAGATGGGTCGCGAGTTTTTGGGTTTCGATTTTGGTTTGGGGGTTTTCAGTTCGCGAGTTGGGTCGCGTTTCTACGTGAAAGAAGAAGAAGAAGAAGAAGAAGAACGTATAGGGGTGGGGTAGCTGTATTGCTGCTGATGGTATTGTATGTTGTATAGTTGTAGGCTGGGAAATTTTGAAATTGCATTGGAATGGGCAGCACGGAATGGGTTGGCTGATTTGAGTTGGGCCACTGAGAAATCAGAATTGAGCTGGGATTTAAGGTAATGGCCAATTGTATTAAAAAGTAGCCAATTTTGAATTCAAGTAACAAATTATGTCTAAAACTTGAATAAGATGAATTAATAGAATTAACTAACGAGCTTCTTAATCTTAACGAAATAAAATAATTAACTTAATTGTAAACTAATGATTCAAAATTATAACCATAATTTAAACTAAACTAATTTAGTAAAATACCTACTAAAATTTAAAAAAATTTGAGATGATTTTCGAAATGTTTATAAAATATGCTAATTATATACAAAATTATATAAAACATATCTATTACTTAAAATTATAAAAATGAGAAAATTAATTAAAAGTAACTTGAAAAATATTTTGAACTTTATAAAAACTAATTATTTCAAAACGTTTGGAATTTAAGAAGCTCGATGATTAATATATATTGTGGAGGTCCAAAATTGGGTGTCAACACCCCCCAATTCCTCGATTTTTTTGTGTGTCTTAGCTCATGGATCTGGCGCTTGGAGCACCTCAATTTTTTTTCTCAAAAAACTTTCTGACAACCTCCGTAATAAGTTGGGGAACCTTCACGTATACTCACACCATTTTTTTAACACTCATTTCCGCATTTACAAGATTGTTTTAAGAATAACCCAAATTCCGGAATTTTTCGTGTGTTCCCATGGATCTGGCACCCGGAGCACCTAAAATTGTTTTCTCAAAAAATTTTACGAGGACCTCCGTAATGAGTTGGGAAACTTTCACGTATATTCACATCATTTTTTACGCCTATTTCTGCATTTACAAGACCTTTTTTAAGATCGCAAAATTCTCTAATTTTTGGGTGTATTAGCCCATGGATCAGGCCTCTGAAGCACCCAATTTTTTTTTATCAAAAAACTTTATGAGCACATTCGTAATGAGTTGGTGAACCTTCAGCTTTACTCAAACTATTTTTAAACGCCCATTTTCATATTTACAAGCCCTTTATTAAGAATTGCCCGAATTTCTCGATTTTTCGTGTGTATTAGCCCATGGATCAGGCGCTCGGAGCACCCAAATTTTTTTCTCAAAAAACTTAATGAGGACCTCTGTAATGAGTTGGGGATATTCATGTATACTTATACTATTTTTTTAACGTCCATTTCCGCATTTGCAAACCATTTTTTCAAGAATCGCCTAAATTACCCGATTTTTCGTGTGTTACCCATGGATTTGGTACCTAGAGCACCCAAAAATTATTTCTCAAAAAATATTATGAGGACTTCCGTATTGAGTTGAGGAACCTTCAACTCACACAATTTTTTCAACGTCCATTTCCGCATTTACAAGACCTTTTTTAAGAGTTGTCCGAATTCCCCAATTTCTCGTATGTATTATCACATGGATATGGCGTTCGGAGCACCCACAAAAATTTTCTCATAAAACTTTATGAGGACCTCCGTAATGAGTTGTGGAATCCTTCATGTATACTCACACCATTTTTTTAAGGCACATTTCTGCATTTACAAACTTATTTTTAAGAATCGCCCAAATTCTTTGATTTTTTGTGTGTTTTAGCAGTCCATGTATCAGGCGCCCGGAGCACTTAAAATTTTTTTCTCAAAAAAAACTTCATGAGGACCTCCGTAATAAGTTGGGGAATCTTCACGTATACTCATATTTTTTTAGTGTCATTTCCGTATTTACAAGCCTTTTTTTAAGAATCGCCCAAATTCTCTAATTTTTCATGTGTATTAGCCCATGGATCTAGCGCCCGGAGAACCCAAAAAAAATCTCAGAAAACTTTATGAGGACCTCCGTAATGATTTGGGGAACCTTCACGTATATTCACACCATTTTTAATGCCCATTTCCACCTTTACAAGCCCTTTTTTAAGAATTTCCCAATTTTTTGCGTGTATTAGCATGTGGATCTGGCACCTCAGAGCACCCCAAAAATATTTTCATAAAAAAACTTATGAGGACTCCGTAAGTGTAGAAGAACTACCACGGATAGTCATACCATTTTGAATGTCTATTTTCGCATTTACAAGACCTTTTTTTAGGAATTATGCAAATTCCTCGATTTTTCATGTAAATTAGCCCATGGATCTAGAGCTCAGAGCACCCAAAAAACTTTTTTGAAAATTTTTTATGAGGACCTTTGTAATGAGTTGGGAAACCACCACGTATACTCACACTATTTTTAACGCTATTCATTATTTACAAGTTTTTTTTAGGAATTACGCAAATTTTTAAAGTGTATTATCCTATTAATCTGGCGCTTCGGAGCACCTAAATTTTTTTTCTGAAAAAACTGTATGAGAACCTCTGTAATGAGTTGGGGAAACACCACGTATACTCACACCATTTTAAAGGCCTATTTCCGCATTTACAAATCTTTTTTTTAGGAATCACGCAAATTTCTTAATTTTTCATATGTATTAGCCAATGGATCTGGCGTCTCGGAACACCCATCTTTTTTTCTGAATGTTTTTTACAAGGATCTTTTTAATGGGTTGGGTAACCACCATGTATACTCACATCATTTTTTTTTGCCTATTTCCACATTTACATTTCCTTTTTTAGGAATTATGCAAATATCTCGATTTTTCATGTTTATTAGCTCATGGATCTAGCGCATTAGAGCTCCTAATATATTTGTCTGAAAAAACTTTATGAGGACCTCCGTAATGAGTTGGAGAACCACCACGTATACTCACACCATTTTTTGACGCCTATTTCCGCATTTACATACCCTTTTTTAAGAGTTACGCAAATTCCTTAATTTTTCATGTGTATTAGCCAATGGATTTCGCACCTCGGAGCAGCCAAAATTTTTTTCTGAAATAACTTTATTAGGACCTCCGTAATGAGTTGGGGAACCACCACGTATACTCACACAATTTTTCTAAGTTAGTTTTGCATTTACTGGCCATTTTTTGGGAATTACGCAAATTGCTCGATTTTTCGTAAATATTTGCCATGGATCTGGCGCCTCAGAGCACTCAAAATATTTTTCTAATAAAACTTTATGAGGACCTTTGTATTGAGTTGGGGAACCACCACGTATACTCACACCATTTTATTAACGCCTATTTTCGCATTTACAAGCCCCTTTTAGAAACTACACAAATTCCTCGATTGTTCGTGTGCATTAGCCCATGGATCTAGCGCATCGGAGCACCCAAACATTTTTTCTGAAAAAACTTTATGAGGACCTCTGTAATGAGTTGGGGAACCACCACATATACTCACATCATTCTTTTAATACCTATTTCCTTGTTTACAGGCTGTTTGTTTTAGGAATTACGCAAATTCCTCAATTTTTGTGTGTATTAGGCCATAGATCTGACGCCTCAGAGCACCCAAAAAAAAATTCTGAAATTGTTTTATGAGGACCTCTGTAATGAATTGGGGAACCACCACGTAGATTCATACCATTTTTAACGCCTATTTCCACATTTAGAGGCCCTATTTTAGGAATTATGCAAATTTCTCGATCGCTCTTTCGTGTGTATTAACAAATGGATCTAGCGCTTCGGAGAACCCAATTTTTTTTTTGAAAAAACTCTATGAGGACTTTCGTAATGAGTTGGGGAACCACCAAGTATACTCACACCATTTTTAGCGCCTATTTCCAAATTTACATGACCTTTTTTATGAATTACGCAATTTCTTAATTTTTCGTGTGTATTAGCCCATAGATATGGCGCCTTGGAGCACTCAATTTTTTTTCTTCTGAAACATCTTTGTGAGGACCTCCGTAATGAATTAGGTAACCACCACGTATACACATACCATTTTTTAACTCCTATTTCCGCATTTACAGGCCCTGTTTTAGGAATTACGCAAAATTTTCGATTTTTCATGTGTATTAACCCATGAATATTTTGGTGATATGATTTTCGGACTAAATTTTCGCAAAACCCTTATGGGACCCTTCATAGGGAGTTGAGGGAGCACTCTGTACAATCTTACCATTTTTAGAGTGATTTATGGGCATTAAGGAGTCAATTTATAGTAATTAGGCGATTTTCTCAGTTTTTCGTGTGTGTTAGCCAATGAATATTTTGGTGACATGACTTAAAGATGAATTTGTTACGAAACATTTATGGAATCCTCTGTAGGGAGTTGGGGGAGCATTACGTACAATCTCACCATTTTTAGAGTGAACTTTGAGCATTTATAGACCAATTTACAGGAATCATGCGATTTTCTCAATTTTTTGTATGTGTTATCCCATGAATAATTTGGTGATATGACTTTCGAGTGATTTTTTGTGAACCTTTATGATACCCTCCCTAGGGAGTTAGTGGAGCAGTACATATAGTCTCACCATTTTTAGAGTGATATGGAGGAGAAATAACTCCTAATAGCCCAAAATATGTCTGAAAAATGACAAGACTTCACGTATTTCTCTCCCAACTCTCTACAGAGGATTCCGTAATGGATTTGCACAAAATCGACCGTCAAATCACATCACCAAATTATTCATGGACTAACTATGCCAATATAAACCCAATAGCATAGATAGAATTTGGAAAGATAATTATGTTGGGATATTTTCTTCATGTGGTGCTCGCTGCAGCGTACAATGATGAGCTGTATATGTCTCCATCTTTTTTTATTCATTTTTTTATTTATTTAAAATGATTATTCTCTGCATATATATATATATATATGTGTGCCAATATAAACCCAATAACTTATACGTACATTATTCTACAAGTTGTAAAATTACAAATCAAACGTCATATTAAGTCAGACTCCTAACTTTTCTCTGCATATATATATATATATATATATATATATATATAAACACCCATTTTTACCACATCTCTTCATTCACATTAAAGCTAGAAATGGCAGAAGAAATGATGAACAACAAACAGATCATTCTAAAACAATATGTGGAGGGTTATCCTAAGGAATCCGATATGGAATTTAAGAATAGTATCATTAAATTGAATGTTCAAGAGGGTTCTAATGTTGTTATTTTGAAGAATCTTTACTTGTCTTGTGACCCTTACATGCGTAACCGTATGAGCAAACTTGAGGGTAGCTATATTCAATCCTTCACTCCTGGTTATGTAAGTATTTCAATAATTTACAACCACACATATGATTATTTAGTTGATATATATTATACGTTCAAATTTCGAGAGTCAAAAAAATATATTTAATGTGTTTTTATAAGTGAGTGTTTGAATTAACTTATTTTAATCAGTTTTTGGCTTTTAATCTTCTTTTTAAATTTTTTGAAGGTATTTGATAAAAAACACCTTTTTAAGGCTGAGAAAATACAAAAATAAGTTAAAAGGTATGGGTATTCTCAACTCGTGACTTTTAAGTTTTTGCTTATAAGCTACTTAAAACAAAGTCAATCTAAACAACCCGTGATCGTGGATCTAGGGAGGGTGGTGAGTACTGACTTAATTTCTATCTTGTGAAGGTAGAGAGATTATTTTCAAAAGACTTTCAAAATCAAGTTCGAATTTTGAGAGTCGAACTTGTTAATCTTGATCTGGATTTGAATATAAAATCTTTAATTTTTGATAAATATTTAAGAACAGTGTTAAAAGTATTATACATCATAACAATTGAATATAAAATCTTTAAATAGTGTAGACCTTGATTGTTTCAAATTTAACATTATTGGTGTGTTCAGTATATATACTTTTCAAGAAAATATGTAAGTGATTTTCTTACTTTTTTTTTTTCCGCAGCCTATTACAGGATATGGAGTGTCTAAAGTTTTGAAATCTGGTGATTCAAATTTTCAAGAAGGTGACTTAGTTTGGGGAATGACTGGATGGGAGGAACATACTAGTATTGTAACAACTACTCAAAGTATGTTTAAAATTGATCATGACAAGGATGTGCCTCTTTCCTATTATACAGGAATCCTTGGTGAGTGTTTTCGACTGGGTTAAAGTCTTACATTAGTTGGGGTCTCTAGTTATATGGATTTGAAAAAAATAATTTTCGGGGTTGAGTTAGACCCAAACATCATAACTTTACATGATATATATCTATATATGAACCATGTTCATCCCTATTTGGGATCTTGGTCCACTGGACTTGAAGGGAGCGCTAGAGTCCCACAGTGGTACTACAAATGCTAAAGTCTTTACCGGCATTAGTTAAGTGTCATTAGATTCAATGTCGCTAAAGGCTTTAGGGGCATATACAAAGAGTGCTAATTGCTGCTAAAAATACATATTTAGTGCCAATTGAGCTATTACCGTTAATTAATATTCACTAAAGATTGTTTTTGATGTAGTGATGGTTGGTTGGGGAATGAACTGGTAATCTGCTTATATGGACTTGGACAATAATCTTCTGCTCTTGCAGGGATGCCTGGGGTGACAGCTTATGCTGGTTTTAATGAGGTTTGCTCCCCTAAGAAGGGTGAAACTGTGTTTGTTTCAGCTGCTTCTGGAGCAGTTGGTCAACTTGTTGGACAATTTGCAAAGATGTTAGGTTGTTATGTTGTTGGTAGTGCTGGAAATAAACAAAAGGTAAGTACTTAAACATTTCATTCTTGAATTTTATTAGAGGCTTATAAGTTATCTTACTTGTCTTAACCATTTTTAAATAATCTAGCTATCTCATCTATTCATTATTATTATTAAAGGTTGATATGTTGAAGACCAAGTTTGGTTTTGATGAAGCTTTTAATTATAAAGAGGAGCAGGATTTAGATGCAGCTTTGAAGAGGTAAGTATTCTTATAAATTCCCACAAGAAAACACTAACTAATATGGAAAAAAATAGTTTCCAGGGTGAAGGTGTTGGCGACGACTTCTTTTTTAACCTTAACGATGTCTATAACATCCAAAAAGTTACAAAAACAGAGGGGGACATGGACCTAACTTCTTGATAGTGAACGACGAGTATAAACTAAACAATCTACAAAAAGACCAAGATGACATAGACTTTCATACTATAAGCAAAATATACACTGGTTCAATTAACAAAAAAATTACATTTGTCGTATCTTCTCCTTATGCTAAAGTTGCCACTTATCTAGTAGAAATAGTCCCTTCACCTCTGAAGAATTGTGTGTGGTGGATTGAACATTAAGGGCATATATGAAAAGATAGCTAATATAACGCTAAAGGTATATATGAACTGATAGTATAACGGAAAAGCAATACTAGACCTTTAATTTTCAATAATATAGGAGTAAATATGACCTTTTTTTCGTATTGGTTAGGTACTTCCCTGATGGAATTGACATTTACTTTGAGAATGTTGGAGGTAAGATGCTTGATGCAGTTCTTGTGAATATGAAACTTCATGGTCGTATTGCTGTGTGTGGAATGATTTCACAATACAACCTTGACAAGACTGAAGGAGTGCACAACTTGTTTTGCCTCATCGCGAAACGAATCCGTATGGAAGGATTTCTTGTTTTTGATTACTATCATCTTTATCCTAAGTATTTGGAAATGATCATTCCACAAATAAAGGCTGGTAACATTGTGTATGTGGAAGACATAGCTGAAGGTTTTGAAAGTGCTCCTAGTGCTCTAGTTGGTCTCTTCTCTGGTCTCAATGTTGGAAAGCAAGTTGTGATGATTTCATGTGAATGAATGGATTTGGATCTTTTCCATTTTCTCTCAAGTTTTTACTTGAAAGGGAAGATATTGTGTCATGGTTAAATACGCAAACATTTCTATCATGTATTTACTAATTCTCTGTATGGTTTGAAATAACTAGTCATTAATTGATAATTTCATACTAGATTTCAAGTCATATATACCTTGGTACATGTATTTTTGGTACTAGATATGCAGATACATAGGAAGAGAGGGAGAGAGAGGAGAAGGAGAGAGGCGAGTGTATCCCATATATATATATGCAAATCACAATAGATAGTACATGTATTTGGAATACCATTTATATTTTGAAAATAGATACATAGGGAAATAGGCAAGGGGGAGAGGAGAGAGGTGAGCGAGAGAGTCAGTGTATCCTAGATACATGCGTGTCACACTAGATACATGTATATATCAGCTGCATTTCATAAACATTCTGAAATATAGATACAAAAGGAAAAGAGGTGAGCAAGAGAGGGAGAGAGACCAGTAAGATAAGAGAGATGAGCGAGAGAGTCAGTGTTTCCGGATACATGTGAATTATGCTTGAATAAAATGTATCTGAAATAAATTACACCTAATTTTAATTCATATATCTGGATGCATCACATACATGTATTTGGGAACTGAAATCTGACACAAACGATAATTTCGAAAAGGCACATAATTAATTAGACTCAAAGAAATTCTTATTGTTTGCCCTTGAACTTATTTAGGCAAATAACAATATTTTTAATAAAATAAACAACAAGAAAATACATGGTGAATAGGAATAATCATTAGAGTAAATATAGTGTATTTTATTAATATTGAAATATGTTAAAAGAAAAATATTATATTGTAGCACAAGATTGTAGGAGATGCTTATGAAACAGAGAAGGGCAAAACTTTTATAAAATTTGATGGGTAGATATCCTACGTAAGTATTAATTATCTAAATCATAAAAAAGATTTATATTTATTAATTAAATCTTGCCATTAAATTTTACTTATATATCAATTTAGGGCGAAAAAAATGAAGAGGAGCCGGATCGAGATATATTCTTCACCAACTCTTGATTCACATAAATTAAAGTTAGAAATGGCAGAGGAAGTGATGAACAACAAACAGATCATTCTAAAACATTATGTGGAAGGTTACCCTAAGGAATCTGATATGGAATTTAAGAAGAACAACATTAAATTGAATGTTCCAGAAGGTTCTAATGTTGTTGTTTTGAAGAATCTTTACTTGTCTTGTGACCCTTACATGCGTTCCCGCATGAGCAAACTTGAGGGTAGCTATGTTGAATCCTTCACTCCTGGTTCTGTAAGTCGTTCACTTATTTTATTGAGTCGCTCTTGTATTTCGATAAATAACGATGTTGGATTTATCATATCGATCTAAATTTTATGTTCCTTTTGTCATGTTATGATTGTGGATTTTTCCTTAATTAACATACAAGCTTTTCTTGTTATTGTTGAAACAATTTACAAGTGAGTTTAAATTTACCATGTAATTGTGTAGACCTTGGATGTTTTCTATTTTAACATTATATATATAGGGGGTGTTTGGTAATGATGAGTATATTTTCTAAGAAAATGAATGAGTTTCATAATTATTTTCTTATATTTAATATGCGTAAGTAAAAAATATTTGTGTATAATCTAGATAAATACTATGTGAGATAGGCGTGTGGGATATATATTGTTTTCCGGTGGGGATGAGAATGTAGATAAAGTGTGTTAAAGAACGGGGAGGACACAATTGAAGTGGAATTTCATTTGTGAAACTTATTTTCCTACTTCCAGGCAGGGGCGGGGGCAACCTACAGTTAGGGGTTCATCCGAATCCCCTTCGACAGAAATATTACTATTTATACATAGTTAAAATTATTTTTTTATGTATATATAATAGATGCCGAACCTCCTTCAGTTAGTTCGTGTGTTTAGTTCTTCAGATATTGAACCCCCTTATTAAAAATCCTAGCTCCGCCACTGCTTCCAGGATAACTTTTACTATACAGACATGAAAAAATTACTGGGCATACGAGTTTGATATAGCCCATTTGATACCTTCGTATCCGAGTTCTGAAAATCTCACTTCAAAGGTGCTGAGTTGGAATCCCATTCTAACTAACGATTCTTGTGGTTACGGAGGATCCAACTACAGGAGAACCAAGAATGGAGGGCTCCCCCGCCCCCCGTTCCACCCAACTCTTTGGTCTTCAGAACGTTGTTTTTAAGAATGAGTCATTGCTCTTCTCTGACCCTAACTGCCCAACCTGAGAGAGGACAACTAATGTGTTCCACTTATTGAACAAGATTCTATGGTCGGTTCATGACCCCCGGATGCCGAAGCCATCCTTGGGGTGATCTCATAGTTCCTATGGGGTGGAGATGATGGGATCGGTCCATGGATTTTCCTTCATTTTCTTTTGCCGCATTTCGCTCAAAGGGTTGAAGGGAGATAGTGCATCAACCTGTTCACAAGGGCCAACTTGATCTTCTTCCCCAGAGATCTCAAATGAGGGATCCCTGGGAGAGAAAAATGTTTTCTCCATGCACCCTATTTCATTTTTCATTTCTTGTTCAAGAACTCTTAGATGTTAGAAACATTGAGGATAAGTGAACTTCATTCTCCCAACTGAATGTTTATTCCTTATGTATAAATGATATGAATGGATTAATGATTTGTCCTATAATAATGTTTCTCATAAGTACTTTTCCTTTGTGCTATGTTATAGCCTATCACAGGATGTGGAGTGGCTAAAGTTTTGGAGTCTGGTGATTCAAATTTCCAAGAAGGTGACTTAGTTTGGGGAATGACTGGATGGGAGGAGTATAGTATTGTAACTGCTTCTCAGAGTGCTCTATTTAAAATTCATGACAAGAATGTACCTCTTTCTTACTATACAGGAATCCTTGGTAAGTTGTTCTCTTCTCAGTATAACGACTGTTTTCACGCATTGGTTGAGGAATGGACTGATGGTCTGCTTATATTTTTATAATCCATTGTTGTCTTACTAATATCGCTTTCTATTCCATCAAAGACTTATATGTTAGAGTGAGTTAGCGTCCCACATTGGTTGGGGTCTGCTTATATGGACTTGGAAAATTTTCTTATGTTAAACTAATTTTTTGGGGTTGAGTTAGACATAAGCCTCGTAACTTTACATGATATGTGAACCTTGTCCGTTCCTGTATGGGAAGGGAGTGTTAAGAGTTCACATTGGTTGATTGGAGAATGGACAGGTGATCTGCTTATATGGACTCGGACAATTATTGTTTTGCAGGAATGCCTGGGATGACAGCTTATGTTGGTTTTTATGAGATTTGCTCTCCGAAGAAGGGAGAAACTGTGTTTGTTTCAGCTGCTTCGGGAGCTGTTGGTCAGCTTGTTGGCCAATTTGCGAAGATGTTAGGTTGTTATGTTGTTGGTAGTGCTGGAACCAAAGAAAAGGTAAGTAGTACCTTCACGATGCTTATATTTCCATTGTTGAATCTGAATAATGGCAAAGCTGTATTGCTTATCGTAATCAACATTGTTTGGTTAAACAAAGGTTGATCTGTTGAAGAACAAATTTGGTTTTGATGAAGCTTTTAACTACAAAGAGGAGAAGGATTTAGTTGTGGCTTTGAAGAGGTTAGTAATCTTATAACTTCTCACTAGAAAATACTAATAGGCCCGGTGTAGAGAAATCGTTAGGATAGTGTTGGAAGAAGAAAGATTGTGTGGGGAGTTGACATCCCATTTTGGTTAAAACGGATGGTACTAACGGAGGAAGGACAAATATGAATCACTTTTGTAACGTTACGAGCATATATAGACCATAGTACTATAACATAGGCGTATATCTATGAACTCAGGGGCATAGTCAAGTAGTGGTAAAGGGGTTTTGAAAACCTTTTTCAATAGTAATCCAGTAAAGTTATGACCCTTATTTGTATTTCTATTAGGTACTTTCCTAACGGAATTGACATATACTTTGAGAATGTCGGAGGGAAGATGCTTGATGCAGTTCTTGTGAATATGAAACTTTGTGGTCGTATTGCTGTGTGTGGGATGATCTCACAGTACAACCTTGAGAAGACGGAAGGAGTGCACAACTTGTTCTGCCTCATCACAAAACGAATCCGGATGGAAGGATTTCTTGTTTCTGATCACTATCATCTCTACCCCAAGTATTTGGAAATGATCATTCCACAAATAAAAGGCGGTAACATTGTGTATGTGGAAGACATAGCTGAGGGTCTCGAAAACGCTCCCAAGGCTCTAGTTGGTCTGTTCTATGGTCGCAATGTTGGAAAGCAAGTTGTTATGCTTTCACGTGAATGAATGGATTCGACTCCTTTCAATCTCCTTATCAAGTTCTTACTTGCGGTAAGAGACTTGTGTTATGGTTAAAAAATAATGATTGAGATACATGAATATTTTGCGATATTGTATCTAAATCATGAAAACCTGAGGTTTGTAAAGCAATTATGATGAGACCAATGTTATATGAATGGTTGAATCCATCAGTCATCACCTAAAGTTAGCATCAACTTTCACTTAGACATCCAAATTATACTTTGTTCAAGTTTCAATTTGTCATTTTGACACTTTCTGTTGACATGACAAAGCGAGTATGATACACTCCTCAATGACGCGAAGGCTTACATTAAGCCATTTTTGTTTTATTTTTCTCTTGTTCTTTTCTATTTCTCAAGCCATCACCTCCCACCACTTTTCCAAACTTATTGATCCTTCAATAGAGGTTGAATTTTGAAGTGATTTTGGAATTATTTAATATTGACGGAAAGTACAGTGATAGCTAGCAATATTTTAATTTAATAATTATACCGGTTGGTATCTAGGAATATTACATTTTAGCAATTTCATAGGTGATATCGAATCTATATATACTAAATATACAGTTTGTGTTAGTATGAGTTCAATATATGTTCAATTTATATATATGATATTGATGAAATTTGGAGTCAATAAATTTTTAATATATTTTAATTTGTTAACTATATTATGAGTTATAGTGTGTTTTACGTAATTTTTTCATAATTTACGGTATGTTTTGTTTTAATTCATGTAGCACAGAATGAATTTCGAGATCAACTAATTTTTTTTAGATATTTTAAGTTGTTAATTGTTGTGGTATATAGTAAGTACTTCTTTTCTTACGTAATTTTCAAATTATATATTACTCCAATTGTCCTAATTTATGTAATACAAATGAAATCTCTATATGATAATTTGATATTTAAACTGTCATTTATTGTGATTTATAGTACATTTTACCTGATTTGTACATAATATATATTATTCCCTATGTCCCAAATTATTTGATATAGATGAAAAAAAAAATCCGTCTTCCTACTTTTTTTCCACATAGTATCTATCGTCCAATTGTTTTTTTTTTTAATTAATAACTTACAATATAGTGTATTGTTTCATATATCTATATAATATACACTTTTATAACAGCTCTTCATTCACATTAATAAAGTTAGAAATGGCAGAAGAAATGATGAACAACAAACAGATCATTCTAAAACATTATGTGGAAGGTTATCCTAAGGAATCTGATATGGAATTTAAGAATAACAACATTAAATTGAATGTTCCAGAAGGTTCTAATGTTGTTGTTTTGATGAATCTTTACTTGTCTTGTGACCCTTACATGCGTAACCGCATGAAAAATCTTGAAGATAGCTATGTTGAATCCTTCACTCCTGGTTACGTAAGTGTTTCACCTATTTTATTGAGTCGCCCTTGTGTTACGTGTATGATAAGTAATTTTCTTTTGTGTTATTTATATATATATAGCCTATCACAGGATGTGGAGTGGCTAAAGTTTTGAAGTCTGGTGATTCAAATTTTCAAGAAGGTGATTTAGTTTGGGGAATGATTGGATGGGAAGAATATAGTATTGTAACTCCTACTCAGAGTTTTCTATTTAAAATTGATCATGACAAGAATGTGCCTCTTTCCTATTATACAGGAATCCTTGGTGAGTTATTCCCTTTCTCAGTATAATAGTCTGCTTATATTTTTATAATCCTTTTTTATCTTAGCTTCTTGATGTTGTTTTCTATCAAATAGAGTACCACTTTACATGGTATTTGAACTACGTTACGTTCATCTCAATCCACGCTCCAGTTGGACCTAGATGTAAGCCGTGTTAGAGTCCACATTGGCTTGTTGGGGAATGGATTGATGATCTGCTTATGCAATTATTGTTTTGTAGGGATGCCTGGGATAACAGCTTATGTTGGTTTTTATGAGGTTTGTTCTCCGAAGAAGGGAGAAACTGTGTTTGTTTCAGCTGCTTCTGGAGCAGTTGGTCAACTTGTTGGACAATTTGCAAAGATGTTAGGTTGTTATGTTGTTGGTAGTGCTGGAACCAAACAAAAGGTTGATATGTTGAAGAGCAAGTTTGGTTTTGATGAAGCTTTTAACTACAAAGAGGAGCAGGATTTAGATGCAGCTTTGAAGAGGTTAGTAGTTTTATAACTTCCCATTAGAAAACACTAACTAATATGGCAAAAGGATGGGACTAAGGACGAATTTGAACCATTTTTATAACGCTAAGGACATATATGGACCGATAGTACTATAACATTAAGTGGTCGTTTGGTAGCTGGCTAGAGTTATGGATGTATTACTAATACATGAATTAGTTACGAGACCCTCTTAATGAAAATCTTGTTTTTACTTCTTCATAATCTTTAATGAAAATCTTGGCTCCACCACTAATGTACTGATAGTATAACAGAGAGCATTATTAAACCTTTTTCAATAGTAAAGAGGTGACTTTGAGGCGTGAGGAGTCATTTTCCTTAAAGAGATATAGCATGTGTATATAATAGTCATGTTCTTTCATGAACAGATATGTCTGTTGAGTTTAAGACCTACGATATAACTAACAAATATGACCTTTTTTTTGTATCGGTTTATTCCTATTATAGGTACTTTTCTGATGGAATTGACATTTACTTTGATAATGTTGGAGGGAAGATGTTTGATGCAGTTCTTCTGAATATGAAACTTCATGGTCGTATTGCTATGTGTGGGATGATTTCACAATACAACCTTAAGAAGACTGAAGGGGTGCACAACTTGCTCTGCCTCATCGCGAAGCGAATCTGTATGAAAGGATTTATTGTTTCAGATCACTTTCATCTCTACCCCAAGTATTTAGAAATGATCATTCCACAAATAAAAGGCGGTAACATTGTGTATGTGGAAGACATAGTTGAAGGTCTCAAAAACGCTCCCAAAGCTCTAGTTGGTCTGTTCTATGGTCTCAATGTTGGAAAGCAAGTTGTTTTGGTTTCACGTGAATGAATGGATTCGACTCCTTTCAATTTCCTCAAGTTTTACTTGTACTAAAAGAAGTATTTTGTGATATTGTATCTAAAACATGAAAAACTGAGTTTTGAAAAGCAATTATGATGAGAACAATGCTATATTATGTCATGGAATTGAATGTTGGACATCTAAAGAAAATCATATTATTGAGAAGAATGTTTTGCATAGTAATAGAAATATTAAAGGGAAACTTACCATATCCCACTAGTTTAGGATAAATTCCTTAGATACACGCTAGTTTAAAATATTACGAATCTTACTAGAATTTGGGGAGGTGGTGGCATAGCTCTAGGTTTTAGTTGTGCACACCCTTCTAATATCTCCTGTTGACGAAGGCAAACGTACAGGTAGGGGTGTTAAATGAGTGGATTGGACTGAATTTGACAAGGTTTTATGAGTTGAGTTGATAAATAACTTGTTTAAAAGTTACTTGAGCTGAAATGGACTAGACTAACTCAATCCATCAAATGTCTAACTAACTTT
Organism: Solanum stenotomum; assembly: GCF_019186545.1. Lineage (NCBI taxonomy): Eukaryota > Viridiplantae > Streptophyta > Magnoliopsida > Solanales > Solanaceae > Solanum > Solanum stenotomum. The sequence goes on from NC_064287.1 coordinate 57,345,433, forward strand.
TAATTGTTTTATTTGTATTTTTATAAATTTTTAATACCTAATAAAATTATTATGTTTCTTTTTTATGGTTATATAAAAGGGTGGATCCAGCTTGGGGCTACGAGTTCATCTGAACCAGATGAATCTCCTTCGACAGAAAATTATACTATTTATACACGATTTGAGATGATTACAACACTCTTATGGAGATCCCTAATTCGTGCAGGAGCTGAAAATCCGCATTTGAAACGGTCTATCAAATGAGCCTTGTGCAATTCTAATTTAGTCTGATTTTAATACAGCTATCGAATACCGAAATAAAAACGGAAAAAAAAAGTATGTATACACTGCCCAAACCATTGAATTTGTTAATCTAAAGTACGTGTGTGGAATAATCACATTTAATTAGAGCAGAGCTAGGAGCGCAAGAGGTTCATTCGAATTTCTTTCATAGAAAAATTACTTGTTATGTATATACAGTATAAATGTTTAAAAATATTGTGTGTTGATTTGTTTTTTTAATATATTTTGAATCACTTTAGCTAGTTAAAATTTTGACTCTGCCGCTAAAAGCGAAATCAAAATTTTGAATTTTAAAACGATAAGTTTAAGAATTAATAATTGTATTTTACATTTAATATATATATACATATTGATAAATTTATTCGATCTAAATTATATTTGAGCTTCTACCTTTGCCTCTCCGCCTATCATTTTTTAAAGTGATTAAAGAAGATTGATTTGACATTAAGATGGAAAAGTACATGAATTTGCTAGGAAAATACACATTAATTTCCTAATGACATCCACATCAAGTGATGATAAAATCACATAAATATCCAAAGATGTATGTCCTACTTATTTGTCAAATCCATTGTATTCACCTCTATTATCTCATCTTTAAAAATGATTATATCGTGTCACTACCAACCAAATTAACAAAAGCTGGTACTTATCAATAACTAAGGCAAAGAAGATTTACAGGGTCCATACGTACTCGCTACAATAAAAGAGATATTTAGTTATAATAATTATTTTTACTGCTTAAAAATATTTTGCAATAATTGAGTTAATGTTATTACATTTAAAGTTGCTATAATATTTAGATAAAGTATTTAGTGAAAGCTAAGTGTTTGTTTATCAAACTAATCTATCATTTTATTAGAAATTTTCAAGAGTTTTTAATTGTGCTTTCATTCAAAATACAACTTCACTTTTCAAAATACCCTATTTCTACGTAGCTTCAACACTAATTATTATTATTTTCAAATGTCAATCGATTATTCAAACATGTACTAAATTTTACAACTAGTCAAATTCTTATAAAATATATAACCTTAGAATTACAAAATTAGAAAATGAAGAAGTAAGGGTATTGTTTTAATAGGGAAAAAACTCGAAACTCATCTTAGTGTGAGTTAAGTCTCTCATTAAAAAAGATATAATAAATTTAAAAACGTATCATTGTTCGCTAGTTTCACATTATAACTATTAATTATTTTCTTTTTCTACATTAACTATTATCATCTATGTCAAACACACCACAAAGTTTATTAGGCTAACTAGTTAATCATCTATGTCAAACACACCACAAAGTTTATTAGGCTAACTAATAGTTGTTTCTTTTTTCTACCTAAGTTATCATTATCTACTCAATTAAGTGTTATGCTCAATACATAGATGATGATGATAATTCAAATTAAAAAAAAAACTGATAATTAAAATGTGAAACTCATGAAAAATAATAGTTCAAATATATTTTTGGCCGTTATCGCTAAAATTAATGTTTTAGAGAGGTGAATGTTCATCATGTGCAAGTTTTATGCCTTCAACTATTCAATTTGAAATATGCTACATTGTGCTAGCTTCTTTTCAAGACTAAACTACAAATCTTATACGTAGTTATAAGCACCAAGATATTAATGATTCACATAATTTTGTATAAGAAAATGCATATTAGCCCAATCAGACTGCATAATCTATCATTCAACACCATATAGAGGCACCAATAAAATGATGAGTTGACTTATACGCGCATATTCAGCATCGAAGTATGTTTTAAATTTTCGATACAAAGGAAGTGAAAGTTCAGGTAGGTAAAGAAACAACAGATAGTTAAAGTATGAAACTCATAAAAAAAGTGATAGTTTGAGTGTGTTTTTTACCCGTAACACTTGAAAGAGAAATGTTAGGCCATTGGAGTTGACTTGATTTTCCAACTAACACAACAATAATTGGAAGAGCCAATGGTGCTTAGCACATAAAAAAAATATTAGAGTCTTCTAGAGGAGAAATGTGGACCTATTTTTTATAATAAGATTCGAATAATATTTGATCATATTCCAATAACATCCTCAATATTCAATAAAAATATACTTATATATATACCATACCATATAACTGTCAAGATTTGCTTAGGAAAAAAAAAACAAAAATTCTGTTTTCTAATGCACAATTAATATATGGCTGCTGAAGAAGTACTACTCCTCAAGCTCTTTGATACTTACTGGTTTGAACAAGAAATATTATTTACCAACACACATAAATTCAAGAAACTATTTCAAGAAAATCCTCATGAAATTCAAGAATCATCAAATCTCTTAGGTCGATCACAAAGTGATTACTCTTCAAAAATATCCTCAGATGCATGTCAGATACTTCTAAAGCAGAACATTTTTGAAGGATCAGATACAAGTCCGAGTTTTAGTAGTCAACTTGGGAACTCTCCAACTTCTGTTATTATCACACATAACAGAGTTGCACAAGAAGTAAAAATGAAGGCTAGAAAAGGAGTTAAGGGAATTATTCGAATTCGGAGAAGCTCATCGGAGCTTGAACTTGAGGAATTAAAGGGGTTTATGGATTTGGGATTTGAGTTTAGTGAAGAAGATAAGAATTCAAGTTTGGTTACAATTGTTCCTGGATTGGAGAAATGGGGAATTGTTGATGAAAAAGTTGAAAATAAAAAGAAGGATATTGTTCATAAAAGGCCTTATCTTTCTGAAGCATGGGAGATTCTTGAAAAAAGAAAAATGAGTAAGAAATTGTTGAAATGGAGATTTCCATCTATGCACAATGATATGAATATGAAACATAATCTTAGATTTTGGGCTCAAACTGTTGCATCAACTTTCAAATGAAAAAAAAATCATAAACATTGTTTGTGCTTCTTTCTATGATTTCATCATTTGCTTCTTTGTGTTTGTTTGTAGTTTGCTTCACAATTTGTGGCCTAATTTGGCTTGTTGCAAATGTAAATATAGCTTGATTCTTTCATCAAATTTTCTTGTCCAAAGATTCTATATAGACTACTCAAGTCTTGTATAATTGTGGTGTATATGGTTATCTTTCGCACATCTTGACTAATTTTACGATATATAGTTATCTCTCATCAGCAATAGGTATCAGGTAATTCCGCCACCAAGGCTAGGATGAGTGGAAAGAAATCACCTAGTATTTTTGTTTCTATTGGAATTTGAACATGATAAATCATGATTTTCAGCCTACTACATTGATCACTAGGTGTTACTCATGTCTTGTATCTTGATGATTACTATGGAAAACCCATCAAAGTTCAAAGTTGAATGGCCATTGCTGTTGGGCTAAAACAGTTCAAAACTATTCTTAATCTGATGTAATATTATCTGTTTTGGATCGAGTCAACACGGTTTCCCAAAAAAGCCTTCACATTGTTATGAGTATCAAGCACCTTATAAGTAGCTCTTTCTATTTCCCACGTGGAACTTTGTTCATAAATACCTAAAAAATCTCCCTCTTGAACTACGTTCTATATGGTCCATCATTGTTCAGAGGCTAATTTGAAGATTAACTGTGTGCCACCATATCAATCGGGTATTTATGACCATTAAAAAATCATTGGCTTACGGGCGAAAATAGCAAGTGGCCCGTAGATGGCCAAAGGCACTAAGTTTGTCGGTCAGTCAAAGTGACTCAATGATACTCTTAACATAGTATTAATGATATTGTCTCCTTTGAACTACGTTCACACACCATTTCTTCATAAAACCTCACATCATTAAGTTATAAGTGCTTCTTTTTGTTTTCTATTTTCAATACGAGACTTTATTTACACACGCTCAACCACTATTGCATCTTCCCTCATGGAACATCCAAAAAAGGTGGCCCTTCCTGCTTCTGAATTTGAAAGTTGAAATTGATGTATTATATTTGGACATAAATGAATTATTCATATCAACAATTTTTTAAAGAATGAAGGAAAAATCATCTTTTGTCCTTTAAAAATGCATTGATAATGGAGTATAACTTTTTGTTATATCATTAATATAATTTAACTGATTATATCCAAGTCATTACTCTTAAATTTATTACTCTTCAAATATTGAAACTTTTATAGATAGTCAACAAGCACTTTGCAAGATTTTGGTTTGAAGCTCATATTATTATAATTAAACCCACCCCCAAAAATCCAAAAATGTAAAAGTGATAAACGAGCAACTTACAAGGAATACCACTAAGAAAAAGATTTGGTGACTTCATAAGCAAATTAATCACCATTTGAGTATATAAAAAAGTGAATTATTTGCTGCTCAACAACCAGGGCACTAGAAAATTAATTTCTTATTAGTTGATAATCACAATATTCCAACTAGTCCAAGCACTCTCAGACCAATTCAAACTTGATAATTAACTATGCAAATCTCTAAGATAGAGAGGTAGGTAACCAATATATACTTTAACTAGAGAAAATATCTCATATGGTATGTTTTGTAGAGTCAATGTAGCAATATTTACCATAAAATAAATGAAAAAAATACAACTAGTTATTAGTTTGATTAGTTAGACTTGAGAAAAACTGATGTGTTCTGCTTCTTTTAGAATTGCACAACAGGAAACTAACATAAAAAGGATATATTAAGATTGAATTGGTCTCATAAACCAAAATGAAAACAAGCATACTGTTCCAAATAACAGCAACTCTTGAAAACTATTCAACTCTAGGAGTAATTAGATGTTGGTCTACATAATGCATAAACATAAACTTGCTATCAGATAAACTGATCCAGCAGTCAGCTCTCGGCTTACTGGATGTTTGAGGACTTGTTAAGGATAACACCTTCATATTTGACCTGGAACCACTTCATTGAGTCCTCCTTTGTGACCCTGTGTTGGATCCCAACCCGAGACTTGCACCTACGACGTCTGGCAACACGGTATCCTGGGCGTTCCAGGACAACATAGAAATCCATACCATAGATACCAGTTGAAGGATCATACCTTTAACACAAAGGAAATAGTATGTCAATGAATTATAAGAGCACAACATGACCAGCTGATATAACCTCCTAGCCTCATATAGTAAACATTTTTCAAGGTAAGAACTATTCCCTGCAAACTCATGGAAGAAGCAACTACACTTCTAGAAGATGATCAACCGGTAAATATGTGAACGCGCATGAGTAATTGTTTTGGCATAATAAAAGCTAGCAGCACCTCCTAAGCTAAATATGTAGGATTAAAAAGTAGTCCGAATAACGAAATAAAGCAAGATCTGAATAACATGCTTACTTGATTCCAAGATCAATGTGCTCCTGAATACCAAATCCAAAGCATCCAGTTTCACTGAAGTTCCTCCTCAACAACTCGTACTCCTTGACCTTCAATCCACTCTCGAGGAGCTGCATAGCTTTTTCCCCTCTGACAGTGACGTAACAGGCAATCTTTTCATTACGTCTGATTCCAAAGGATCGGACAGTATACCTAGCTGTCAATGGGAATAAAGAAAGCACATGAAAACATGAAACAACCAATGCAAAAATTAGATAATGTGTAATAAGTTAAAAGACAAACAACACTAAACCATACACATCATGGACACTTGCATTAAACATGAGGACAAAGTATCCAATATCAATGAAACACAAATGAGGAACAATATGCATAACTTGTAGCACCAAGTTAAGCAAGTTCCAATTATTTCAAATTGTTACACAAACTTGACCAACTAAGAGCACTCATAAGTTCATACTAAATCCACATTACTTAGAAACTCTCTTTTTTTCCTAGTTGCTTAACGCCTTAAAGCTCGTTATCTATATTCCTACAGGAACAAATTAAATCCAAACTTCAACAAATCACCAAAATCAAACAGCTCAAACACCAATAGTGAGACTCCATATATAAGCAAAGAGTCATTCTTTGACACAAACAGTGCTCGAAGAACCGAAAAGCATGTTCGATAAAATGTGCATAAGAAACTGAAACCAGTCATAACATACGCAATCAAATAACAATAAAACAAACAGCATAATGCAATTCAAAAGCATACCTTTGGAGAAAACAGGACTTTGCCCACTGAGTTGCTCCAAGACCTAAAAATACAAAAACAAACACATTTAATTAACTATCTACACTTCAATCCTAAAACTAATCCAAATCTTATTCAGCTCTATTCAGATTCATTTCACTCTAATACAAATTCATCTTTTACAGCAAATTAGGGATTCACACCTTTGCGGCTCTAGTGAGACGATCTCCACTTTCACCAACAGAGATGTTGAGTACGAGCTTCTGGACTTTGATATCCCTCATTGGATTGCTCAATTTCTTCTCTGAAGCCTAATCACCAAAAAAAAAAAAAACAGAGAATACGTTAGATTTCAAATACTCATGTAAAAAAGCAACAACATTCATCGAAAATGGAAGGCATAGAGAGATACCATGGCGGCAGGAGTTTAGGGTTCACACACAGAGAGAGGAAGAAGAGAAGAGTGAGAGAAACCCTAGTTTGATCCAACTGTATATATATGTGTTGTGTGTGTATTATAATTGGAGCTGCGTTGTTTTGCTTATTTCTGAATCTTAGGGGTATTTTGGGAATGAGGGTTAAGTTTATGCCTAATTGGATTGCATTTCGTATTGTACTCTATGCATTATTACATGACATGAACATTTTCGTTTTCTTTTTATGGGTACCAAAGATAAAATACAAATGAGTATTTATTTATTTCCGAAAATTTATTTTACTTTATTTGAAAAAAAAAAGCACTATTTGAGTATGCAAATTTCAAATTGCCTTGGGAATTTAGAAAACATTCAATATTTTTGTTTTCATTTTCATCATATTTTTCTTTTTCACTTAATTTTTTTTTATTTAGAAATGATCTCATTTAAATTATATTTCCTATTTTTTAAGAAAAGTACATCATATTGTTTGCAAAACCTATAACCAAACACAACTTTATCTTCAATTCTAGCTTTAAAATTTTCAAATAAAATGAAAATAAGTTTGTCTAATCTTATGATATTATGTGACTCATCTATTTTGTGATATTAATTTTTCAAAATAAATTTGATTCTGTTTTAAATAAATAAGTCAGGTTGGTGATTTTGCTATTTTTTATAAATTGGAGGTACGAACGATATTTTAAAAACGTACATTCAAATCGAAATATGTTTTTTTTTTTTGCAAAAAGCATGCCAAACAGAACTCCAACTCCACCAACATGGGTTTGTAAACCCATGCAGTAGTGGGGCTGCTTGACCTCAAATTCATGCCCGGGTATGGAGAAACGAAGAAAATCATATTAGTGGATATGGAGAAATGGACCAGTGGTGGGACGGTTGGTGTCGGATTCATGCCCTGAATATGGAGAAATTATATTGAAAGCATCACTCCGAAAGAACACTGCAGTGCTATGAAGCCCAAACACCGAATGAAAAAAAAAAAAAACTCTAGCTCCAATTTTAATTCTATACTATTAAAAAAAAAACATACCAAATAACTTATTTTTCATGTACATGGACAATGCTAATGTAATTCAAGAAAAAAAATCTCGACGACTTCAGCTTGATAAAACCTTATAATATAATTTCACACCTCTTAACTAAATAATTCTTTATTTATTTTTTTACTTTAATTACCTTGATTAGAGCTGTTCTTCACTCTACAGTGTCATTTTTAAATTTATGTGGATATTGTATGCTCAATAACACTGAATTTATGGTGCATACATTATAAGGTGTGCCAAAGGGCGATGTGAGCATAGAAAATGCAATTACAATAAAAAGACTTCGGAATATTATTAAATTAAATTACAAATTAGAAAACAACAGAGCTGAGCATTACAAAAGGAAATGTAACAACAACACTTCACACAAAACACTTACAAAAGCAAAATTAAAAATAAAAGTGCATGTTTCACCACATTATTTCCATTCAAAATACAAAAACCCAAACTGATTCTAAGTTCTAGCACTTTCTTTCGTTTCTTGTGCTTTACTCTGTATTGCTTGCCCAGCCTCCTTAGTCTTTTGTCCCACTTGCGCCGCTGCTTCTGCTGCTCGCTCCTGAATTCGCCTTTTCGTGTAATCCAACTGCTCCATCGTTGTCCTCCCTTGTTTGAAGTAATTCACAATCCACGATAGTGATGATAAACCCGTCAATCCAAATGCACCTATATATCATAGACGAAATCAGAATTTTCACTTTCAGAATTATACTCTTATCAAATTGAAACATGTCTAAAAAAATGCATCTACACATAAATTGAAACAGAAAGAGTATAAATTGACCTGAAGTTAAGAAACCAGTGACGGCTAGCGCAACGGTAATAGCAGCGGGTACGAGGACGGGGCTAAAGAGTAGGAAAACGGGGGTAGCAACAGCAAGCCCAACAATAGTCCCGAGAAGAGTAAGCCCGGCAAGTCCGAGAAGAATCCCGCCGACGGGAACAAGCGTAACAACAGCTAGAATTTGGCTAGTTGAAGGACCTTTTGAAGGAAGAAGTGTGGCCATACCACCTTCATAACGAGTTGAAGGATGAACTTGAACTTGTTGTGGATATTGAGTACGATCAGCCATAGTTGATGATACAAATAATGATGATGAATAAGAGAATTTTTGTGTTGTAAAAGAGATAGATGATTTTTTTTTGTAAGAGGGATTATTGATGAGGTGTTAGTTTTAAAGGAGTGGAGAAAAGGTTACGTGTTACAATGTTAGAGTAATAGGCTTGCATGAACAACATGTTGCACTATAGTGTAAGTATATACATAAATATAATTTTATATAATATAATAATAAGATGAGAGAAAAGTGATGAAAAAAGTGTTGCTAGCTGGCGACACTTTAAGTTTGGTAGATTTTGAAAGCTAATTTGCTACCTTATTTGTTTTATTAGTTTTTGTGTTTGATGCGTGACATTTCTATTGAAGTCTTGATTATTGTTATACTTTTAATGTCAACATTTTTTTTGGTTCGTATTTAGAAAAATGACTTTTAGTAATTTTTTAATTTTAATTTATCATGTGGCTGGTGGCATATTTAAAATTAAGATTAAAGAAAAAATTTAGTATTTTTTATGTAATTTTAATTTAAGATTATAGAATTTCAAATATTTTATATTTTTTAAACTTTGTGTGAAGTTAAAATGGATTAAACAAATTAAAATAAGTGGAATATTTTATTTGTGTGATATCTTTTGAAATGGGAAAGGGAATTATAAACGTGAGAATTAAATTCTCATCAATTAAGATGCTCCGGCTCTTCTATCATATTTGGTTGTTTAAATTTAGACACAATTTTTAAAAAAAATAAAATTTACATATTTGAAAAATTAAATAATACATGTTACTTCTTTTGTCTCATTTTACGTGATATACATACATTAGTTTTATGAATAAATCAATTTTTTTATAAGCAATTGAATTTTTATATGTTTTTTAAATATTTCAAGTTATCAATTATCATGATTTATAATATTTCTACACAATTTTTAAATATATAAAATAATTTTAAAAATAAAATAAACAAATTAAAACGAAGAGAAAAAGTAGACAAAAGTAGTAGAACGTGGAACCACAGGTGAAGTAGGCATGTCGACCGTTGGTTATCCATGCATATAGTTAAGTATTTTAAATATATAAAATTATTAAAAAATAACATAAACAAATTAAAATGGGAAAAAAGTAGACAAAAGTAGTAAAAGTGTGAAACCACACCGGTAAAACAGGCATGTCGACCACCACCCGTGTGGTTATCCACACTTAGTCACTTATAGTTAAGTAGTAGATATATACATATGATGTATGTATAATATATACAGCCAAATGAATAGTATGTACTTGTATCACATTTAGTAAGCAGACAATCGAAATGTATATCAACATAAATTTTCCATTTTTCCCTTCAACACACACTCATTATATGGGAAATTTGTTTCCGTTTGCATTATGGCATATATGGCTTACTAGATATTATGACGTTCACAACAATTTACTAAATATCTATAAATATTTTATCGTAAATTCAATTATTATATATAATCTCTAAATTATTATAAAAATTCATAAACTTAAAATTCTGAATCTGAATCTGTCTGCGTCTAATAGCCCCACCATCTAACAAAACTCACATCTATTTTATCAACAAAACTAGTGTGTAGTTATAGTATACTATTCTATCTCATAACATGTGGAGGAAAATAGAACGACTTTCTTCTTAAATCCTTATTACATTATCTTCTTCTACACCAAATAAACTTACCCCTCAAATTGGAAAAAAAATAAATAAAATATCTATCTATCCTCTAAGATGGAAAAAGAACCAACATGGCATGAACTTTTAGGAAGCAAAGATTGGGATGGCCTTCTTCAACCTCTAAATCTCTCTCTCCGGCGTCTAATTCTCCGGTGCGGTGACTTTTGTCAAGCTACTTACGATGCTTTCAACAATGACCAAAATTCCAAGTATTGTGGCACGAGTCGTTATGGTAAAAGTTCATTTTTCGACAAAGTCATGTTAGAATCCTCTACCGATTATAAAATCTATTGCTTCCTCTATGCTACTGCTAAAATAGGCGCACTTGAAGCCATTTTCCTCCACTCTCTGTCTCGCGAGTCGTGGGACAGAGAGTCTAATTGGATTGGCTATATAGCTGTTACGACTGATGAGGTCAGTCGTAAACTAGGACGTAGGGAAGTGTACGTTGTGTTTCGTGGCACAAGTAGGAATTATGAATGGGTCAATGTTTTAGGTGCTCGTCCTGATTCAGCTGACTCTCTGCTTCATCCCAAGTCTCTCCAAAAAGGCGTTAACAACAAGAACGATGAGGATGAGGATGAGGACGAGGACGAGGTCAAAGTAATGGACGGGTGGCTTAAGATTTACGTCTCAAGTAACCCGAAATCGCCCTTCACAAGACTAAGTGCAAGAGAACAACTTCAAGCAAAGATTCAAAAGTTAAGAAATGAGTATAAAGATGAGAATTTGAGTATAACTTTTACAGGGCATAGTCTAGGTGCTAGCCTAGCTGTTTTAGCATCATTTGATGTGGTTGAAAATGGTGTCCCAGTTGATATACCAGTATCTGCAATTGTATTTGGTAGTCCACAAGTTGGGAACAAGGCATTCAATGAAAGAATCAAGAAATTCCCAAACTTGAATATCTTACATGTTAAGAACAAGATTGATCTCATTCCCCTTTACCCAAGTGCTCTATTTGGGTATGTGAATTCAGGTATTGAAGGAAATATCATTACAATTTTGAGTTGATTTCTCATATAGTCACTCAACTAATGATTATTATATCAGAAAGTCACTTTCTTTGTTGAAATTTTTTTAATCAAGAAGAAAAACAACTTTCTGAGATAATAGTAGTTGAGTGACCATATGAGAAATCAACACTTACAATTCTCTACTACTTTTTCTGCTATTAGAGAAGAGGTAAAAGTACATATGTTTATACTTAGTGCAGAATCTACTTAATTAGAACTGAAAAACATATTTCTATATAAATTATCTTATGTAGACATGAATAAGATAAACTACGTAACGAATACACAAATCCTAGATAAATTTGATTTCTTACAACTTTGAATTACTCTTCAACAGGTATAGACCTAGTCATCGATAGCAGAAAGTCTCCGAGTTTAAAGAATTCAAAAGTCGTGGGCGATTGGCACAACTTGCAGGGGATGTTACATGTTGTGGCGGGATGGAACGGGGAAGATAAAAAGTTTGAGTTGAAAGTGAAGAGGAGTGTAGCTTTGGTGAACAAGTCATCTTCATTGTTGAAAGATGAGTACTTGATTCCAGGGTCGTGGTGGATTGAGAAGAATAAAGGAATGGTTATTGATAAAAATGGAGAGTGGATTTTGGCACCACCTTCAGAAGAAGACCTTCCAGTCCCTGAGTATTGAATTTTTGGGTATGGGGAATTTGTTCACTTAGCAATTATTATTGTTTGTTGATATTGCTTTGGACTTGTCAAATGTAAATGTATACAATGTGTCTAGCAAAACATTGTATATATATTTTCACCAATCTAGTATTTGTACTAGTGTAGGAAGCACTACAAGATTGATTCTCGTAATAATAAAATAATAAAGTTGTGTTTGCGTGATCTATTGGTCACGGTCTCACGGATGAGGGTGAAACTAACTAGGATATGAACACAATACAAAACAATGCAAGTTTTTTGTCATTGGAAAACAAAAAGAGTACAACCACGTAAATATTGAAACAACCATAGATGCTCCTTGACCTTTGATCAAATAATTAAAAGAAAGCAGAAGGCATCGGCAGACACCTAATGTTGGCACGACTTTTCACTTAGACATCTCAAGTAAGCCTAGTACATTTTAAACACTCGTAGGAGACCTTCACTGTGTCATTTTGACACCTTTCGCTGACTCAGCATGGTATGTGTGCCATATGAATGGAACTCCAAAATGGATGGCTACAGGTTAGGTTGTACGTACCGTTTTCGATGAGATATGAAGATTAGACGTACCTGAAGGACGTTTGGCAAATCAATTGCAGTCAATTGTAGATGTTGATACCAGAGGCCTATGTAGACTCAAATTCATTTATTTTCTCCTGTGTTCCATCGCTTATCTTTTGTATGCAGACTGCTGAATGAAAGACAGTTGGAGTGTTCAGGGAAGCGTGAAGCGGAAAAAAGCGATAAGGCCCCGCATCACGCTTTAAGCGATGAAGCACTCACATACTCATTCTAGTCTGTGAAGCGTAGAAGGCTTGCATCGCTTTAAGCGTAGAAGGCTTGCATCGCTTTAAGCGATGAAGCGCTCGCTTTCCTAAACACTACTTGGAGGAAGTTCTCACATGACAGCAAGACTGAACACTCACTCTACTGGTGAAATCTCTTTCGTTTCAGAGATAAACAGTATTAGAAGCATAATATGAAAATGTTCATCCTTTGTGGATCAAAAGTAGAGTTCATACATCCATTTCACTCGAATTACACCCAAAGTTGTTAATATTAAATATGACAACACTACTATCCCAAGAATATAATCTATGATAACTGGGCATAGGGAAGTTGCATAACAGTACCTGTTCCTTGAATGAATCAGGAATAAAACCAAGGGAAATTAGATAATGGAAAATTGAACAATGTAATATGTTCCTTGCATCAATCACAAATCTGTCGTCTGTTTAGAGCCGCTTCAAAACGGCTCAAGGAGTCTGACCTCATTTCTGTACTCATGTCATTCTCTGGTGCTGGATAGTAATCTTCTCTCAGCTGTACATCTCGTAGGTCTGGGATTCTAAGCAGGAACATCATGAAATGTTCATGTGCCGTTCCATGGATGAACAACTTTCTGAGTGTGATGCATTCTTGGAGCAGCCCAGCTGCTGGCAGGGATAGACTCCTTTGATTAACATCCCTATCTTGTGGTGGCCAGTAATCAAGCTCCTTGAGATTCAAAGTTCCAATACCAAAGAGATAAAACCGTTCCCACAAGCTCAAATCCATCTGCCCCGACGGGGCAGTGTGTGCGTAACCTATGATATCTCCACAATCCAAATGCATCTTCACAAGTTTGTGGTACCGCAAAAGGGTGCTCAACCCAAATGCCCTCTCTGAAGGTTTTGACCATAGCCTGCAATCTCCTTCCACTCTAATCTTGATCTCCTCCAAGTTAGGACAATGTTCAAGACCTGCAGCTGCTAAAGGAGTTAAAAGATCACCGACACCAATCCAAAGTGAGAGATATTGCAGCCGGTCCCATGTCCGTCCACCAAAACCATTCCCATGGCCATTGTCTTCCATGCAAACACTATTAAGATCATAATCGTACTTGCATCGTTTATTCCTGTTAAACATGATATCATCATCCATGGATCCAAATGTGTCCCCAAATCCATTACCATGAGTTGATGCCTCACCTCCATTGGTCTTATTGAGATCAAACCCGTATTCAACACCATTAATATTTTCAATTTCTTCAACACTATCCCACACGCAATCAATATGGAGCCTCTGGATACGTTCTTGTATTGGTTCCAATGCTTTCAACGAGGAAGAGGCTCCAAGATTCTTGCAGCAAGATATCCTGACATCAACCAGACTTTTCCAGAGCAAAGAAGCTAGCGTCCTCATTCCTCTCATCGTGATCTTTTTACAACTTTGAATCTCAAACTTGGCTAATCTTGAACACCCTCTACCAATTGCTATCAACCCCATATCATCCAAATCACCTACATTTCTAATCGACAACGATTTAAGCCCCTGACAAAGCGCAACTCCATCCAACTTAGACCCGATTGGCATAGAAACACCATGAAATTGCCCCAACTTCAAAGATCTCAACTTGGGACATTTCGTGTTCAGTATTTCCAGAGCAGGACCACTATCTCTAACATTATTACAAACATCTAATTCAAGCTCTTCAAGTAAGGAAAGACCCGAAAATACCTCAATCAAAGTTGAAACACTAAATTTCGCATCATCTGTCGTAAACCCCTCCTCACCTGGATCAGCCCTGCAATTAGACAAAGTAGACGTATCCGCTAAATGAAGCACTGTTAATTTGGGGCAATTGGTAGATATACAAACCAAAGCTTCATCCCCAACAAACCCAATGTACATAGGATCAAACATACAAGCAATTTTCAACTCTTTCAAATTAGGACAACATTTCGTTATTACTCTAATCTCATCCGTCTTAAAACCTTCCGAAAACGAAGCATTCATCAGATTGAACACTGTTAGATTACCAGCTACAAGAGGATTCAATTCAAGAGCTGGAGGAATATCATCAGTCCAACAGTAAAAAGTAGATAAATCAAGCGAACCCAATTGCGGGCATCCTTGAAACAGCAAGTTGAATTCATCCCCACTAGCTAATTGAGGCCGCTGGTGCCAACGAACAAGCTTAATATACTTAAGGTGAGGCCACTGAACTGGCAAAAACTGGAGGGTATGTGGGCTACGTGCGTAGACAATGAGCGAAGTAACTATAGGAAACGCGTGGCGGAGGAGGTGTGCGATGAGGACGGAATCAGCATCGTCGCCACCGTCGCTAGAGGCGGCGCGTGGAGGTAGGAGGGGATGTCCCCAAGGAGAAACGAGTGAGAGGTCGAGATGGGTAACAGATCGGAAGCAAGTAGGTAACATGAAAAGGTCACGGATGTTACCACGGAGGGTGAGTGAAGTTCTCGTGGCTCGTTCAAGGACGAGCCATTTCCGGCAGACGAGTGCGGCGGCGTTCCGGCTGCGGACGTCGGAGACGGCGGCGATTATGTTAGAAAGGATTACATCAGGAAGGTCATTAATGATGGTGGGTCTAGCTAAAGCAGCCATTGAAGAAGGAAAAAAAAAGCTTGTTGATGAATGAATGAGAGAGGAAGGAGGATTTTGGGTTTTTCTCAGTGACAGAAAATTGCAGAATTTCTGGGTGAGTCGAGCTGTGTATACACTCTGTTTGGATGCCGGTTACATATTACTATTCCGAGTCTCCGTGTTTCAATTTATGTAACATCTTTCAAATTTCGAGAGTGAACATCAATAATGAACAAAGAAAGTAATTTATTGGATAAATAATGGAGACAAACATTTTCCACTAAAACGTTCAAAATATGAAAAAGTATACATACACAAGAAATTGAAGGGAGGTTAATATTTATGATATATAAACGATATAATTTTGCATTAGAGAGAAGGCGGATGAACCATTTGATCATACCTGACTTCGCNAGGGTATAATAGGAAAAAATTTGTTGTCCTTTCTTGATTTGTCAAAATGGATAACTAAATAGGGACAACCAAAAAAGGAAATATGGATAAGTAAATAGGGACGGAGGGAGTATAATTTTGCATTGGAGAGAAGGCGGATGAACCATTTGATCATACCTGACTTCGCCTCACCATATCAATAATTCAAAGAGGAAAGTATTGAAAACATCTCGAACTTGACGTAAATTATTTATTTCATTTTTAAACTATTGATAATCTTAAAAACGCCCATCTACTTTACTAACGAAACTAAGATATATCCCGATCTATCACATGACATATCAACCGATTTCAAACTCTTATAGGAAAACGAGATTCTTAATATAAAGCCAGAGAAATATTGAAAATACTCCCAAGTTTGAAAAGAATTTAAAAGTATACTTCACTCATGTTGCAAGATCAGGAGTATATTTATGTTCAATTAATCACGTAAATGAATATTTTTAAAGATGTCAATAGTTCGAGAATAAAACTAATAATTAACACCTAATTTAAGGATACTTTTAATACTTCTTTCTAATTTAAAATACAAATCTAGACCAAACGATGGGAGAGAGAGTAATCATGCAATCACATTAAATTTATCGTTATACGAAATGAGATAAAGTTTAATATTTATTTAATAATTAAAATAAATATTATATTTAAACAAATAACACGATAATAACCCTCCAAACAAGCTATAAGGGGATGGGGTAGCAGAGGAGAGTGGGGACGAAGTGTCGGAACAGAGAAGGATCCACATGAGCGTCACGTGCGATAAATGTCAAGTTGAGAATTAAACAAGTCTTCTGATTTATATAATATCTAACTAAATATATTTGATTTTTAAAATTTTTTTGTCAAGTTTTTTTTCATAAACTTTGTTAAATTAAATTAGAACAAAGAAATAAAAATATGGAAAATATGACTTATTTTTAATTTATATGACAGACTTGAAATTCGTAGCGGTGAATTATTTTCTAGAAAAGTTATCAAACTTTAGAAAGTGCATGAACAAGTATCAAATTTTAGCTATACATCGATACTATAAAATTTATGATAGTATCATATTGTTCTCAAAATTACTTCTAAACTAGTCTTCTAAAAAAGGCAAAACAGTTACACACCTTATTTAATTAAAAAAAATGACTATGAAGAAAAAAATTACTTATTTTGAATCATAAAAAAGTCCTTATTATCTACTTAATATAGACTAAAGGAGTACTAATATATATTAAAGTCAAAAAAATTTATATAATAAATGAGGATTACGGAATGAAGAAATTATATTTAAGTACATTAAAATATGAACATTATTTAAATATTCCTTATGAAAAAATTATTATTATCTTCAACTTCAATCTTATAAATTTAAAAAAAAAAGGATATTTGAAATTTATGATCAAATATCTCTTTATTTTAGCCAAATAACGTCTTTATTAGTATTTCCTTGTCCACTTTTACTTATTGATTATATTTATTAAATGTCCATTTTATTTGTCTAATTTTAAAAAAAAGTTAGTCCTTGATTCCTAATTTATCTTTACTATTGATTATAACTATATTTTAATATATCTTTCAAAATATTAAATTTATATTACATTAAAAATATATATAATAAAATTATGACTTTATTTTTTGAACCTTAAGACATGTGCCTATGCTTTCTATATTAAATTAATTTTATTCAAATTAATTTTTTTTATTTATAATTTTTTTAAAATATGTAAAAGAAACGATCGATAATATGAGCGATGCCAACTAATGAACTAATTGTTGACGTTGAGATAAAGACAATGACTATGCTTTGTATACACATGTTATATATGAACTTTAAGATGGTAGTTAGTAGTAACTTTTAATCCTATTTGTGATGTTGCTTGCTCTAGTTAAGTAGAGTGATTGGTATAGTTGCGGTTTAAAATCGAATTATAATAGATGATTTAATGGTGGAGTAATAAATTTATAAATATGTTGGTATTGGATGATCATATTAGCAGTTAAAATGATATGAAATTTTATACTAATTATCACATCAGTCAATATTTTATCATACTTCATTAGGTATTTTTTAAAATTTATGATAAAGAAATTCATAATCGTTATTCTTTGAGTCAGTATACAATAAATCTCATTTTTCTGCAATATCTTGCAAATTATACAACAGAGATAAAACCCACAAAGCCAACTTTGTGCGATGAATTCGATCCAGATTGTCAATCTCTTATTGTCGTAAATAAGAGGTTTCGAACTTGAGACCTTAGCACTTTCTATTAAATATGTATTCAATTCACACCTTTAAAATTTAATACACATCTTAATATTTATTTGTACATTCAAATTCAGAAGTTTTAATCTTAACGAAAATAAATGAAACCTTAAATCACACAAATTAACACATATATATACATAACAACAATATTTCATATAATTTCACAAAATGAGTATACGAAAGATATAATATAAGCAATTTTTATCTCTATTTCTATATTGCATAGGATTCATGAAAAACAATCAAGTTTTCATGTATAACAAGAACTTTTTATTTTTATAATTTAAATTCCAAATATCTAATTATGGTTACAGAAATCTCATTCGTCCAACCACGCCACGTTGCACATACACAATATATTTGTCTGCAACAAATTTTAAAGTGACAGAAAAATAAATTACAATCACAATTAAAATATGACGAAACATAATTTTATTCATCAAAATTGTGAGTACAAATTTGTTCCTTTTTTTATTCTTCTCTCATAAGAGTAATCCATGATTCGAGAGCCGTTATTCATGATTTGAAGGCCGTTTGTGGCGTATTTCTCGAACTAGGATGATTTGGATTTGATCTCCTTATGAATATTCCATGAATTTGTGAAATATTCGAGATGCCTTTTCAAGGGAATATAGTAACCTTTTATATAGGCGTGAACTAGGTTTTAGGGTTGAGTAGCCTCCAAGAATCTAATTGGAATTGAACACACCTTGTAGAATCACAACTCGAATTGAACACGTCTTGTCGGACTGTAGACTTGTTGAAGCTCAAAGATGAGGCTTGAAGTACTCATTCTTTCACCTTTGTGGCTTTAAATTTACAGATTTGATTTATAAGAAAAGAGATAAATGACAGATTTGATTCCACCGAATGTACCAATTTATTTCCCACAAAATTTCAATATCTACTATACCAACAATTAAAAAAATTGTTGAACTATTTTAAAAGGTGAAGAACTTCAGGGGTGTAGGCACATGTATGTGAGGGTGTCCAATTGGACATCCTTCATCGGAAAAAAAAAATACCTAATATACAAGTAAAATGATGCACGAAGTGATTAAATAACATATTTTGGACACCCTTGACATAATAGGTTGGTATAGCAAAGTAATTTCAAATGTCTTGAATGTGTGTTTAGACATCACAATGCTCGCGTGTTCAAATCTCACTTGGAACAAAAAAAAATTCCTTTTTAAAAAGAGCTTTTTGTTCTTTTAAGTATATAAAACCAAAAATAAAAATAAGCCAAAAATAGAAATTAAAGTGGGCTTTGATTAACATAGGTTGAGTTGGTGGAATTACGAATGCCATTCGCCGCGGATGGTCGACAGCCTCTCAAGAAGCAATGATCCACGTGGCACTTCTACGTCCACAGTTCATTTTTATTTGTTTACGATATAAAAAATAATTCTCACTTGTAACATCAAGAAAAAAATATATACTTTTTTTAATAATGAAAACTAAGATAACTTGAAGAAGAAAACTAAATAAACAAACTAAAAGTGCAAGAAAGTTATTACTAGCAACTATAAGTACACTTAAATTGTCCTTTTTAATTAAAGGTGTAAACAAAAAAATTTCAAATAAAAGTATTTGTAATGTTAAATTTCATATATTTAAGTTTTACTTATTATAGCTTCTGATTTCTCTTTTAGTAATAATAATTGTATTTTAATATAGTTAGTTATGAACTACTTATGATTATACCTAATATGTTTCAAAACTATATATTCAACACCCTTAATTTAGAAATTATAAGTGTTTAATTACATGAATGTTTAGTGTAATTTATTCACACAAAAGAAGATGTAAAGTAGCATGCATAGTGGTGCTTTATTAAAACAATTATGAGTGCTTGGAATTCATATTCCAACACTACAAAAAGGAAAGCTCTAGAGCCTCTACTAAAAGAAGATAATACACCATTATCGACATGGTATATCAGATGAAGTTGCTTTTTCTTTAAATAGCATTTTAATTTTCAAATTTTGGATATAAAATAGTCCTCAATAAGGATCACTTCTCCCGAATGGACTTTACATGACACATTAATCAAATTTTAATACAGATATCAAACAACTTATAAAAAAAATAAAAAGAAAGATATACCCAAGAAAAGTGTCACTTCCTTTAATGGATAAGTTGATAAGGCAAAAGAAGATTGTGAGATGTTACCAACTATTCAATCTACTTCTTTTTTCTTCATTCTTTTAAAAGCAATAAGAAAAGCTTTTAGATTAATTACCTTTATCCTAAATGTTTTTTAAAATGAATTGTCTGTTAATAGAACAGAGAAAAAAAATCATTAGATGAAATTAGATAATAAAAAGGTGTTTGGCTAAGACAATTAAATCAATTTATAAGTACTTTTCAAATATCTAAAGACTATTTTAAATTGAATGCCTTTTTTTTCTCGATTTTTTTTAAAGACTATCTTAATTTTGACATGTTTTCTTCTGACACCTCCTAAACTATTAAATAGCCAACTTCAAAAAGTAATTAAGACTACTGATAATTAAAGAGTATCCGAAAAAACACGTCAAATTTAAGAAGAATTTTCAAATAATCTACCTACTTTTTAACTTATTTACGTGTTTGAAATACTTTAAACATTAAAAGTCGTTATAAATTAGAAAATTTAATGTATAAATTAATTCAATTTACAAGTTTGTTCTACTTGTAATCTTTCTTCTTTTACCTCTAAATTTAAGAGTTAACAATAAAACACTTCCTCTTTCTTTTTCTTCCTGATAATATAAAAGAACAATACTCCTATATTTATTTAGTGAATCGTAAGGATATAACATGGTTCTTAAAAAATATTTAAAAATATAAATTAGAAGCTATTTTTTATTTTTATTTTTTATTTTCAAACTATTCTCCTAAAAAATATAAAATAAGCAATTATGTTAAGCTTTATAAAGCTCACTTATTTTAAATTATGAGGGTGTAATAAAGGTTTCTTTTTCGGTTTTTATTTTGTATTCAGAGTCCATATTAGAGCTTCAATTAAATTCAAATTACGTACTATATGACATATTCAAAAATGACGCCCCTAATAAAATTTCCTTCATACCTATAGCTCGAACCCCGAAACCGATTAAGTAGTAATAAAGTTCACGCAACCTACCATGTCGAGTTGGGACATTTCAAATCTTATCCTAAAGTATTTCTTCGTGGATTAGATTTATTAGTATAGTTTTTGGGTCCCTTTATAAGAATTATCCTTCTTTTTGGAAAATAACGTTTTTTTTTTTGTGATTGGATAATGTCTATTAAATTATATTAAATTAATTGCTAAAAGACACTTCACATGAGTTGTGTCCAAGTTGGATGTGCCATTCTAGTACTACCACCTGTCTCTACTCTCTACTCACACATCCTTCTAGAATTTATTATAGAGCAAATGAGCCACCCTTATTTGACTTGTATGTACTTGGACTCGTGTTAGATTGAGCTACTTATAAAACGCTTTGAAATTTATATGTGGAGTTAGTTTTATGAGACTTTTATGATATAAGTTTATTATAGAGCAAATGAGCCACCCTTATTTGACTTGTATGTACTTGGACTCGTGTTAGATCGAGCTACTTATAAAACGCTTTGAAATTTATATGTGGAGTTTAGTTTTATGAGACTTTTATGATATAAGAGTTTGATTGCATATTCTAAACATGTCTATTACTTGATGTTCGAGGCTTACTAAAAAGCTTTAGGAAAAATTACGTGTTGGATTTCTTAATTAGCGTTGTTAATTCTCAAAAAATTATTAATAGAAGTTCAAAATATAAAAATTGAGGATAATTAAAATAAAGAACTATGATATTGCATAATTGCTACTTAAGAATATTATGAGGATCATAGACGGAAACAAGGTAGAGGAATCATCTGAAATCAAGGTTTAAATCCAGCTAGATCACTATTTCATTGTTTTTATTTTAAATTTAGGTATCATATTTGGTGCACCTAAAGTCTTAGATATCACATTTAGTGTACCTGAAGTCTTAAAATCTTGGCTAAAGATCACTTGGGCATATAGTTAGGCAATAACAACAACAACAACAACAATAACAACAACAAAACCTTCCTACTGCGAGTAACTATAAATTCTTGCCCTTTTCTCTCTCTGCCTCTATCATCCCCTCTCTCTTTGTATTTCGTATTTCATGGTATATAGCAGAGGCGTATAATTCATCCAATTATATTAACTGTATTATGCAATACAAGGAACGAATACATCAAAAAATTAATAAGAAGAAGATACTTATATCATTCTAATGGTTGTATCGACATACTATCTTGTATCAATATGTATGCATTATATTTTTGTATCGCGAATGAATACAAGCGATACAAGAGCAAATAAATACAAGAGATACAAAGTATAAGGCTGTATGTATTTAATACAACTTGTATAATCATGTAGTTTTGTACCACAAATCAATACAAGCAAAATTAAACAAGAACGAATATTTACAAATGATAAACTTGTATCAGCCTGTATGTATCAAATACAATTTGTATTTTGTATTTATGTTTCACGAAGGGGTACACGCGATACAACTATATCAACATGTATGTATCAAATACAACTTGTATTGCTGTATATTGAATGAATATAAGAACAAATAAATACAAGTGATACAACATGTATGTAGCAAATACAATATGTGTCAAACAATATTCATTAATGCAACCTGTATTCGTAGAATACAATTCATATCTAGCATCTCTCTTCTAAATCTTGCTCGCCTCGGTCTTCTCGCTATGAATAGCAAATACTCAAACTATAGTTATTGGGTTCTAACTTAGCCCATAACATTAGTCATTTCTGAAAATTTACTCAAAAAATTTTGCCCAAATGTTGCTTGAAAGGCTCAAAAACATATTTGATTCTCAAACCGGAGATTGGGCTTTACCGGCCCAATATTCAAACACTCCCCACTCCCTACCCACGTACCCCCACCCCACCAAACCGAAACTTCGTCGGCACATTTTTGTCGATGTACCGTCGACCTAATCACACTGATTACTTCTCACCCTCTTCCTTCTTTTCTTCATCTAACCCTAATTCCTCCACCGCCGTTCAACAATCCAATTCTGCCGTCGCCGCCGCCTCGCCGTCTTCTCCGATGTCCGACGACGATCTTGTCGCCAGTCCTTCCTCGAATAACAATTCTCCGTCGCCGTCTCAATCACCTCCACCGTCTTCTGTAAAGAATGAACTAGCAACTCTTCATCCACCGCCGATGATCCCGCCGGCGTCGACTCGTCCGGCTGCATTTCCGGCTCGCGAGGACTGTTGGTCGGAAGCGGCAACTCATACTCTGATCGAAGCGTGGGGTTCTCACTACGTGGAGCTGAAGCGCGGTAATCTCCGGCAGAAGCACTGGCAGGAGGTGGCTAACGCCGTTAACGCACTTCACGGCCACTCGAAGAAACAATTTCGCACCGATATACAGTGCAAAAACCGCATTGATACATTGAAGAAGAAGTATAAGATCGAGAAAGCTAGGGTTTCTCAATCCCACAGTCGGTATGTCCCGCAGTGGCCATTTTTCAACAGCCTGGATGTCCTGATCGGCGATAATTTCAAACCGTCGCCGTTGCCGGTGACGGTCGCCCCTCGACGGAAGACACCTCCGTTGCTTCCTCCTCCACCTTCCGCCGTTCCGGTTGGTCCACGGTCAAAGAGGCCGGCGGCAGTCATGGAGGACGCTGTTTCCCGGAGAAATTTCTCTGCTATGGCTGCAGCTGCTGCTGCCTCCGAGGATTCAGACGAAGAGGAGGAGTCGGAAACTTCAAGTCCGGCGACATTTACTGCCGGTGCTCTAAGTAGGAGGAAGGAGAGTGGGGCATTGGCAGAGGGTTGTAGCAGGTTAGCTGAAGCAATAGGAAAGTTTGCCGAGATATACGAACGAGTTGAAGATGCTAAGCAGAGGCAAATGGTGGAATTGGAGAAGCAAAGAATGCAGTTTGCAAAGGATTTGGAGATTCAAAGAATGAAACTCATTATGGAGTCACAAGTTCAGCTTGAAAAGCTTAAACGCGCTAAGAACAGTTCACAAGCTGGTGAGTGACTATGTATTCCTAGTGGAGAATTTGCTGTTTCTTTCGTTATGTTTGATTTTAGATAGCAATCCAATTGACGGTCGTGTATGTATGTATGTATGTATCTTAAAAGAACCATTCAATTTGAATCTTAGATACAAAGATATATGAAGATGTTTCTTATTCAAGTTGTTAGTTGACATTTAATGTTTGAGAAGTTCCCGATTGATCGTAATGATGGTATATCATTGAGTTTGTTTCTTAATTGCTCTTTTGCTTCAATCTGGGGTTCTTCCCAAGGAAAGACAGATTGAGATTCGTGTTGTCAGTTGCTTTATCTTCACTTCTCCTTTATAGTTGCCTTTTTAACATGCTCTAGTATAATTCAAGATATCTAATAAGTAGGAACTAGTGATGTAATGGCACTTTTCTTTGATCTGTACTTGTGCAAAGAAACACTTGATGAAGTTGACAATCATAAGGAACATATCTATGATCAAGAATGGAGAATAGGTGCTTCTCACTGGATGTGAATTGGGGGTGCATTGTATTTCTGCTGAGTTATTTATGGAATCTCTTCTCACTGATAGAGTTAATGTAAAAAAATATAACCCTCTTTGTTTTTGTTGGTCTAGTCTAGCCGTCTAGGAGTTGACGCATAAATTTTCTGATATGAGTTAGTTATCAGGTTAACTTATTTGAAGATATATATAAGGTAACATATGTTGCAATAACATATACTCCATTATTAATTGATGGCAAAGTTTCCTTATACAAGAAGTATTCCAGAAAGTAGAGAGTTTTTGAAAACAAATGTGGTTCTCCACAAAGTACACCCGATCTTCTATGCAGACTGCAATATACTAGAAATAGCGGCTATTCCTCTTCAAAATCAGACTTTACACCATCAAAAGCTATCTAACTCCTCTCCATCCATCGAATCCACGTAAGTACTAGTGTGGCAAATGCCCATGCTCTATGCCTTCACTCGTGCAACACCATCTTTGTTGTTTGACTTCGACTTGCCAATCTCAAAGCTGCTGAACAAAATCTTCCTTGGGTAGCTGGGTGTTACTGTTACATGTGTCTGGAATCAGCTTCTGAGTGCTTATACAAGTTCAGGCAGTAGGTCTTATTCTACATCTGTTAGTTATGTAAGTAAACTGTTTAGATGACAACCTTTTGGACCAAGTATGTAAAATTCTTATCTTATTAGCCAATAATGAAATAAAGTGATCCATGAACCAAATTATTACTTGAGTTTCTTTTCATTCTGAGGCTTAGAAGATTGGATGCTTTTATGGTTTCATGAGGGCTTTGACCAACCGTTGGCTACTCTTGAAATTATCTTTTCTTTTTGGCAATTGGCATAGTATTATGGTTTTCTGTTAAGGATTTTTTCATTCCCATAACTCTTAACTACTTACTAGCTACATAATGCATCCTCCAAACAATCCCCCTGGTGTTTAACTGGGATAGTAAGTTTGAACAAAGTTGTATTTTTCCTAGAAGTACTTTATACTTCAATTGAACTAAATTTAATTTGTTCTATTCAATTCATGTTGAAGAATGCATTTTTGTTGCTCTCTCTTAAAATTGCCCTAGGAATTTTTTTGAGTAATAGTGTTGTTGAAACATTTGGTGTTCACATCTCTTGAACAGATTGAATTTAAAATGAAAATATTCACTTACTGATGTATTTGGAACATAATGGTTATGGTCTTGAGACAATCTATTTACATTCCTGATGAATTGTTGATTTAGTGACTGCAAGAAAATCTTATGATGCCACTGGAGATCTACGATTGGTCTATATCCTTAGAATAACACTTAGTTTAAGCTTCACAGGATGGCTAATAAGAGCAGTAAAGATGCAATGCTTGTGTTAATGTGTAGAATTTTTTGTTGCATTAAACAAATATACTTAGGGCCCGTTTGGCCATGCGATATGGAATCATGATATGGTATCATGATATGGAATCATGAGATGAAATTGAAGTTTTGTTTGGACATGCGATAGAGAATTTTTGTGTTGTATATTTTCTCATAAACATAAGAATCTCATAAGTTGTAAAACTATTAAAATATCCCCAATTGTTTATTCAATCTTATCAAATAAACAAAAATTCATAAAATCGCGTAATAAATTATTACAAAGTTATTTGTTCTCCACTTAAGTAATTGTTTCATCTAATTTTAATTTAATAAAAAAAAATTGAACATAAATTGTAGTGTACTAGTTTTAAATATAATTCTCCCACATAGTTCGAACAATTTCCTCACGTTGAGCTTGCATTTCTCGATCATGTGACCGAGCAGACGAACCAACATTGTTACTTTGAGCCATTTGTTGGTCAATATCATCCGCAACTATATTGATCAACCTAACTTTCATATCAATTTATTAGAGTAAATGAAGAGAAGATCTTTCACTCCATGTTCAAATAGATATAACTATAGTTGTAATAAATACAAAAACGATTGTATGGAGTATGAGTTACAAATAGGAATGGAGTATGATATACATCTGCTTGATCAAGGCAATCAGCAAACAAGTGGAAGAAGGACTAGGACAGCTCGAATGCAAGTGAATACTAACCACATTCGTTACAATATTCAAGTGCCACAATCCATTCTTGATGACACCTATACTGATGAAATATTTGAAGACTAAGAAGAAGAAGAGGTGGCGGAGGAAGAAGATATTAATGAGTTTGTGGATCAAGACATGTTTGAGTATTTCGAAAGAAGTACATGTTATGTTCCTTGTGTTATGGACATAGACGCCAACGAAGATGGTGATGATGTTGAGGAACAAGAAGCATGTGCTATCTGCTTGCTTGAATATAAAGATGAAGATAATATTGGCACACTTCAATGTGGCCATGAATTTCATGCTGAATGCATAAACAAATGGTTGCAGAGGAAAAAATCATGTCCTTTTTGTAGAGCTTCAGTTTTGCCCACAAACACATGACTGTCTACATTATTCTGTAATGATTCATATTGCAATCACAATTCACTTTTTTAGTCTTTTACCTGATTCTTTATTCTAGTTTTTGGCCTGCTTAAATTGCTTTCCAGTCATAGATGCATAATTATGAGTGACAAGTAATCCGTNCGATATGGAATTTTTGTGTTTGTATATTTTCTCATAAACATAAGAATCTCATAAGTTGTAAAACTATTAAAATATCCCCAATTATTTATTCAATCTTATCAAATAAACAAAAAATTATAAAATCACATAATAAATTATTACAAAGCTATTTGTTCTCCACTTAAGTAATTGTTTCATCTAACTTTAATTTAATAAAAAAATTTGAACATAAATTGTAGTGTACTAGTCTTTAATATAATCCTCCCTAAATTGTAGTGTACTAGTCTTTAATATAATCCTCCCACATAGTACAAACAATTTCCTCACGTTGAACTTGCATTTCTCGATCATGTGACCGTGAAGACGAACCAACATTGTTACTTTGAGCCATTTGTTGGTCAATATAATCCGCAACTATATTGATCAACCTAACTTTCATATCAATTTATTAGAGTAAATGAAGAGAAGATCTTTCACTCCATGTTCAAATAGATATAATTATAGTTGTAATAAATACAAAACGATTGTATGGAGTATGAGTTACAAATAGGAATGGAGTATGATATACATCTGCTTGATCAAGGCAATCAACAAACAAGTGGAAGAAGGACTAGGACAGCTCGAATGCAAGTGAATACTAACTACATTCATTACAATATTCAAGTGCCACAATCCATTCTTGATGACACCTATAGCGATGATATTGAAGAAGAAGAAGAGGAAGATATATATCTAAGTTCTAATATGAAAAGCCAAAACTATTACCAATATGAGAAGCAAAATTGCAATAAAAAAATGGAGCCTCTGCTAGATTGTTTGCTCTCGTTGAGAGTCGAACTCAAGACCTCCCGCTTACTAAACGGGTGCTCTAACCAACTGAGCTACGAGAGCTTGACGTTTGAAGTATGCAGATACATATATTGACTGTTGTGACAAGTTTCTCATTGTCCAACTTTAATTGTAGGTGGAAGAATAATGGAAAAATATAATTTACATAAAACATTTTCTCTCACCGGTATCTGGTATGGGCATTAGAGCCTAGAAGAAATCTTGAACTCGAGATCTCTGAAGGAGTACTACTCCACTAATAATTTTTTAAAAAAATTGGGATGTTTTGCCAGTAAACAATAGTATGTACACACCATTGGCTGGAAAGAAACTACTCACTCCACATCCGACCCTGACCCGAGACCAGACTCTCAATATAGTATTTCAAGTCCGATATCATAGTATTTCCCACATTATTGTTAAATGCTCTTGAGACAATATTTTCTTCTTACTTACCAAACACAAGAAAATACAGAAAACCACTTTTTTTTTATGACCATGGAGTCCAAGCCAACTTTTGCGCACCTCTACTAATCTCACGAGATACCTGCCACCTTGATGAGTTACCAAGTGAGAGTAAACTCAAAATAGGGACAAACAGTATTTTCTGTGCTCCTTGATGAGTTAGTGTCTAAAAAGGATATGAATTCAACATGAAAATTCATTGTTGCTTTAAGCCTTTAACTATACACCTTGTTTTAAAACAAGAAAATGTTGTAGTAAATATGTATACCTTTTAGTAAATAAATATTGAGACACAAAAGATTATCAATCCTACATGGGACTTTGTAACTATACCTATTATAATTATGTTTCTGTCTTCTTCCCTACAATTGCCACTGCCTCCTCAATTGCTTGTGCAAAAGTTGCAATTTTGTAAGTGAAGAACCCCACTAGCATGGGTATCAACTCGAGGTGCATGAGTCCATACTCCGCCGAAAGGATACTGAAAAGATACCAAATTTATACAAGTTGCAATTTGTAAGTAAACCACAACTAAAGCAACTTTATCCAATATAAGAGCATCATCCATAGAAGTCGAAGAACAGAGTTAACAAATGATTCTTAGGTCCATTTAGTCACTTAGCAAATTCAAGCTACTATAGCATGGTTGATAATACCCTTTCTTATGGTGTTTCAACTTTTTACCAGACAAGTCTCAAGTTGAATGAAAGTGATTACTTGGAACTGAGTGAAAAATTCACTTTGATTATTAGTTCCGGTAAGGAGGTGGGAGAGGTTGGTCATAGTGGGCTTGAGAAGGATAGAGGTAGGCCAAAGAAGCATTAGGGTGAGGTAATTAAGCATGACACGGCCGAACGTCAGCTCACCGAAGACATGATCCTTATTAGGAGGGTGGAGGTTGAGTATTAGTATTATTCTTGTATTATCTTATTCTTGGATTTCGTTTATTACCTGTTGTTTCTTTAGTATCAGTTATCTTATTATATTACTGTTATTTCTACTTGCTGCTACTCCCCCTTTCATTGTCTTTTTGAGCTGAGGGTGGGTTTATTGGAAACAACCTCTCTACCTTCTCAGGGTAACACTCCCCAAACCCACTTGTGGGATTTCACTGAATTTGTTATTGTTGAGTATCCTTGGGAGATCTTAAACTAGGAACAAACATTCTAATAATTTTAGTGTCAACAATGCTCCTCAGCTTACTAAGTTTCTATTTTGTTCTTCGTCTTAAGTGGTTAACTTCTAACTTTGGTAAACAAAAAGGTGTAACTAAATCTTGAAAGTAAAAGGTGAATAGGAGAAACTGAAGCTCCTTCTAACCAGCTACAATTTCTTTATCCATGCAAGAACATTATAAGAGAAGTTCCCTTGCGACAATTATTCTATCCGCACATGTTTTAACGAAATACAGTGATAGTGGAAGATCCTTACCCATTCCACCGGTTATAGATCATGACCAAAACAACAGGAACCAGTAGCCTTGGCTGCCCAACCGCTCCCCTGCAAGTAAAGCTTTCTCGTAAGTTAATTAATCAGAGATCAAACTAGTTCCTTATGGCATATGACTACTGTTCCTGTGTCAGTTAGGGATCCAAGAATGATGCATGTCGTAGATTTCTATTTACCTACCCGTTGCTTAATAGCTTAAAATCCTGGAAACAAGAAATTGTCCACATTGAAACAACTACAGTATAGCGGATCATGTACACTTCTAATTTAAACCCTTGCATTGATACGACTGTCAAGGGTTTAGGTCTAAGAAACCAAGATTAACAATGATGAACTGCTATCCTCATTTCCTCAGTCGCAAAATAGTTCGGTTGGCTATATGAATCGTAAACACCCATTTTATTTCATTTGAACATGTTTCATGCCAAATTACCTCTGATATAACATTACTCATTACTGGTCTTGTAATCATTTTATAAATCCTCCTATAGCATAGCACTCTTGTTGCACTCATGTTACAATTTCATTTATAATCTTAATTACCTAAAAAAAAAACCCTGTCTAATGCCACTTCAACTTCACTCGTCTATGTGGGACAAAATTGCACTGTACACAGTTTGTCTTACTTCTACTTGTATTAACTCAAAAAACCCTCATCTCTAGCGTACTTCTCTATAGTGGACAGTAAAAGGTCATCAAATTATTGGAGATAAACATGCACAGAAAGAGCCATCAGCTAAAGATTGCATCACGAAAAACATACTTGATAAGCGCTTTGGGTCCATCTGTCCTAAGAGAATCCACGCTGTTCCCCAACATACGCATGTACATCAATGATCCAAGTAGCCCAGCACCATAACTGGACAAATGGAAAATGTTAACATTTTATTAACACCAAACGTATGCATGTACATGATAGAACCAAGTGACCAAGCATCGTAAATGGTCATAGAAACACACAATATCTTATCAACATCAATTTTAATAGCTTCATGGAATATGCGCAGATCAGCCACCACCTTAATCCAAAAGGCTATTTAATACTTACAACAAGTGGGAAAAAAAAATTCAATAAGCAAAACAGAAATAAAACAGTCACGACTTGATAAAAGATACACAAAGTATACTAGAAGATCATTTGGTCATTTCATTGTATGAAATGGCTATTTGTTCAGTAACAGTATCACCTTTTGAAGAAAAAAAGAAGCAAGTGAAGAGTTACTTCATTCTCAAATATTATTAGCATTAGAAACCACAACGGACCAATATACTAATCAAAGGAAAGCTAGTTTAATGGATAAGGGGTTACGTTAAACTACAACATCACTTGATCAAACAATACGTTCATCAAGAAGAGATTGAAAATAACTAGAACTTCTAGAAAGATAACTAGTTTACCTTGCTGCAATTTCAGGAGAATAGGAGACATAGGCTGAAACTATGCCAACTCCACCAATCCCAAGGGTGAGGAACTGTAATTTGTCCTTCAACTGCAGAGGAAAGAAACACAAGTATTTTAGAAGAGTGAACTTGTACAAAGTCAACAGATCTCAATCAAGAGTATGATTGATGTGGAGAAATACTAAACATGTACCTTAAGATACTGCTCCTCTGACCGAGCAGCCAAAATATTTGGGTCCTCTTGTGAACGTCTTGTTTCTCGGAGTAACACTTCCTGAGGGATGGATAACTCAGTATTATAAGGTGAAGCAGCATACTTTTATATCTCAGGAGGGAGACATTTTGAGCAAAAAAAAAAGAAGTATCAAATTTCAAGAAACGAAATCTTTAGGCAGTTCTAAAAACATACACTGCCTCCAGTTGCAGCCTTTGCAGCCCTATCCCACTTCTCCTGCTCGCGTCGTGTTGGTGCTGGTCTCCATTTTTGAGATGCACTTACACTAGCCTGAAAACTACTTTCAGCTTGAACAATGTCCATAAAAAGGAAATAAATGCCAAATAGCTAAAGCTAAGTGTCTTAAAATTGGCATACATTACTTTCCTTGACTTCAGCGTCTAGCATAGGTTTTGAAGGGGTTATTAGCTTCTTGGTAAGGTCAATATCCATACTGCATCGTCCAAATGCAATCACATTAGAGGAAGAAGGAACTGATATACATCTATTCAAAAGAAAGATAAAAGACGAGTTCCACCTGTCAAGACTCATGACTCTGTTTAAGCTAAGAAATCCAGATGACTCTTCCTGTTAAGATCAAAATGACAGTCACTAACAAATTAAGCAACTATTTTAACAGAAATGGTACTAACAAAATGCCAAATTTTACCCTCTATAGTAGTATAGAACTTCTTCAGACTAACGCACTACACAAACAAATCATAGTTTCGTGCAATTCAATTTTAATAAAGAAAAAGAACTAAAAGAAGGGAAAAATAATCATTCGATGACCAACATTGTTCTGTTCCATGTCGTGGAGAAAGCTAGGAACTATCAAGGAAAGATTCCTCAGAAGACATAACAACTGACTGCAGACAGCACAACAGAGAATCCTTAATGTAGTCCAAATAAAATTCACCTCAACTCCAAACTACTCATACTCAATTGATTGAATTTTCAGTAACCAGTACATTCTATTCGGGCCTATTTCATTCCAATATTAAATGATTCATCCTTCAAGACTAATCAAGGATATAATACAACTACAGGTCATCTAAATTGCACACTTACCTTGAACCAAACAAAGAATTACTCCCGACGAAAACCAGACTTAACTAAGGTGTGTTCGGTATGGAGGAAACCATTTTCTAGGAAATGTTTTCCAATTTTCTCTTGTTCGGTTAGTTAAAATTTTTGGAAAATATTTTATCTAGGAAAACAAGTTCCTTAAAAATGAGAAATATGGCTTCACTAGTTGAAGTAGGGAAAACAAATTCAACAAGTAGCATTCCACATTGATTGTGCCCTTTCCACACTCCAATACACCTCATCTTCACCCCTACACTCCTAACCTGGTACGACCTCCCATAAATCTATCTAGCTTATATACAAAAATGATCTTAGGACAATATTTACTGTTTACGTGCTAAACACAAGAAAATAAGTATAAAAACTCACTTATTTTCCTACAAAATATTTACCATAGAAAACATTTTCCTTCCTATGGAACACACCCTAAGTATATGCAACAACTAAGTAAAGACAGCTCAATTGCCTTAAAAAAACTTGAAAAAAACTCAATAAGCTCCTTGCTCCTAAAACCTAGCCATAACATTTCATATTATAAGAACACAATGGTATATGACAAAATTCAAGAAACTACTTAACATTGAAACAAGAACAGCAAAAAAGACCAATATTAGTACATAAAGATTGTACCTTTGCAGGAGAGACAGGATCCTTTTCTTGAGGGTCCTGAACATACTTCTTCATACGACCCATAAATTCTTTATTCCAAATAAAATCATCAGAGGTAAGAGGATCTTTATTCTGACCCCAATACTTCCTTAGCTTAGTTGTAGTTGGTGGCCCTCCATATTCACCTGGTGCATCTCCAGTAGACCATTTCATAGGCTTTTTTTTGGGAAGAATCACTTTGGTTGGTAGATTTTGTGTTGGAGATGAATTGCTTGCAGATTCTTGAGATTTTGGTGTGGCTGTAGAAGTCACTGAGAGGTAGTAGCAATTTAGAACAGCCATTTCTTTGGGTTTTTTGAGGATGGCAAAAATATGTATGTTAAATGATCAAAATGTGTGTGTTCTTGGTTTAGAAAAAAATGAGTGGAAGGGGAAAATCTACTTACATGGACCATTTAAGAACAACAATTCACACAGTGAGTTTCCACCTATCAAAATATTACAAAAAAAATATCTATTTTAAAATGAAAAATTATTTTTAGTCATGTAAAAAATTATTTTAGGTCTTGTCTAGCTATATGAAACATATTTCCAAAAGTCACCAGAAAAATTACTTATTGACTGAAGTGAGAAAGATTTTGTGGAAATTTATCCTTAGTCCTTTAAGTAAATAATTTCATTTCCAATTAATCTAATTTTTCAAAGAGATCATAAGTTCACGTGCCTCAATTTTTATATGACAATAGACAACATATGAATGTCATCTTATAAGTAAGGTCCGTAGAGGGTGTTGTGTACATAACCTTATTCTTATGTTGTGAAAGTAAAGAAACTATTTTCGATTAACCAGTAAATCATACTTTCTCTGTCTAGCAATACTTGTCCACTATTGACTTTGCACACTTCCTAAGAAATTATAAATAGAAGGGTAATTTTACTATAATGCTCTTTGAATATAATAAATACAATATTTTGAAAAATATAATAGGAAAATGATTATTATTAATAATAAGGATAAACTAGAAACTACTCCTAAGTGTAAAATTATTCATTAATTTTATAAAATGGACAAGTATTATTGAACATTCCAAAATACTATAGTCAACAAATATTGTTGAACAGAGGGAGGGTAAAAAAACAAGTAACCAAAGCAAATATGAATGACTATAAAAGAAATGGGATTAAATTATAGAAAATAAAAAGTTAAAGATAGGAAAAGCACATTTACTCTATCTACAAGCCCCTCTTTTGATATTTTCACTCTTGTTGTCTGACTGCTGAAAAATCATTTTCGAGTAAAAAGAACAATTTGTAGGTGCACAACAAAAAGGGTGAAAAAAAGAAGAAGAAGAAGATAAATATCTCCATTTTTTTCAACTCAGAGAGAAGATCGGAAAATGGCTTCATCCAAAGAACGTGAAAACTTGGTGTACATCGCCAGGCTTGCTGAGCAAGCTGAACGCTACGATGGTTAGGGTTTTGTTCTTCCTCATGTAAATCAAATAGATGATTTTTTAAATTTACTACTATATGAATAGATCTAAGTTTAATGTATATGTTTTTTTAGTCTACTTGCATAACTAGAGTAATTTTGGCAAAAGAATTGATAATCAATAATCAAACTTCAGTGCTTCGAAATTTTAAGTTTTAGTTAGTTGCTAAGGTGCCTTGGGTTACTTCGAGCAGAAATGAGTTTGTCGTACAATAGATCCTTGTAGTCTGGTCCTTCCTTGGACCGTGCACATAGTGGGAGCTTAGTGCACTAAACTGCTACTGTTGGAGACTTGGGAGTATAGGAAGAATCATGATAGTTCTTCACCCGAAAAGTTTAATTTTTTTTCTGTATGGAAACCTTTATCAAATTCAGAAATTCATTTTTGGTTCTCCTTAGAGGTCACTGAGGACGCGATCCTTGATAGGAATGTGTGGAGGTTGATAATTAGGGTAGAAGGTTAGAAGGAAATCGGGCGTATTGCTTTTCCATTTCCGGAGTATTAGATTTATTCTTGTTTTTTTGTGTTCTTAGATTTTTGTTACTACTTGTTGTTTCTTTAGGATCGATTCTTGTACTATCTAGCTGGTGTTTCTGCTTGTTGCTACTGCTTTCTTTGAGCCGAGGGTCTATTGGAAACAACCTTTCTACCTTCTTAAGATAGGGGTAAGGTTTACGTACATTCTACCCTCCCCTTCCCCCGACTCCACTTGTGGGATTACATTGGGTTTGTTGTTGTTGTTCTTTCTCTTGGGTGTTCAGAACAGATTCCTTGTTGATTAGCTTTGCTTAAGTTTTTCCCTTACTCTTTTCGTATGTTACAGAGATGGTCGATGCAATGAAGAATGTTGCAAATCTGGATGTTGAACTGACAGTGGAGGAGAGGAATTTGTTATCTGTTGGTTATAAGAATGTGGTTGGATCTAGGAGAGCATCATGGAGGATCTTGTCTTCCATCGAGCAGAAGGAAGAAGGTAGAGGAAATGAGCAGAATGTGAAGCGGATCCAGAATTACCGCCAAAAAGTAGAGGCAGAGCTCACCGACATTTGCAATAATATCATGACCGTGATTGATGAGCATCTGATTCCATCATGTACTGCTGGTGAATCAACTGTGTTTTACTACAAAATGTGAGGCTTGGTATACTGTTTGTTTTGAGTCGAAAACATTGAGTTTGTTTTTCTGGAAGTTAAGAACTTCATCGGTTGTTCATTTTTGTCAGTTTGCTTTATCTTTGGGTGCAGGAAAGGGGATTATTATCGGTATCTTGCAGAGTTCAAAACAGGTGATGACAAGAAAGAGGTTTCTGATCTGTCTTTAAAAGCATATCAGGTATGCAATTGCTATAAACCTGTAAGAAGACAATAATCATCTCTTTTTCTCCTAAACAAGAAGACACTGATACATATTGTCAGTCGTATATGATCCTTCATTTTTGTTCGATTGTTTCTAAAGTGAGCGCTAGCATATGTTCTGCTAGCCTTTACATTGCTGTTGGAAGTAAAGGCTTTTGGCATTTTCAAGATTTTAACTTCATAACATTTTAAATATTATGTAGAGCCTCTTTACTTGTCCCTTTCTCCCGTTCCCCTCTCTTTCACTTGTATTTGTTTCTTTACATGCATATCTATTTCTATCTACTTCCACTTACTGGTCATTCTAAACTTTGTGTACAGACAGCTACAACTACTGCAGAAGCTGAATTACCAATCACCCATCCCATTCGGTTGGGTTTGGCTTTAAATTTCTCTGTTTTCTACTATGAGATAATGAACTCACCTGAAAGGTTTGTGCGGTTTTGTGTTTATCGTAGTTTATCCACACACGTTCTTCATCTCAGTTGATTATAATCTGTTTTCTTCAGGGCTTGCCAATTGGCTAAGCAGGTTTTTGATGAAGCAATATCTGAGCTGGATAGCCTCAATGAGGACAACTACAAAGATGGCACCTTAATTCTGCAGCTTCTGAGGGACAATCTCACCTTGTGGACGTCTGACATTCCAGAGGATGGAGGTATGTGCCAGTTTTGATCTCAAGGTTGCTTTGGTGCTTACATAATTCTCGTAGCTGGTTCATTAACTTTCTACCTGCTCTTTTCTCCTCGTAATTGGATGGAATAATTCTGACGGCTGCTCCTACTTGCATTTGGGGCCTTAATTGACACTTCTAGTTTCACACGCACTTCATTTGAATGCGCATTTGCAGTTAGGAAGTGTTTCCTTTAGAAAGGTTTGTGAACAAAATGCAGCAGATATAGTTTTGAGTTGACAAGGCTATAACAAAGATATAGTTTGAATGTAATATTGTTCTATGTCACTATTAAGAGAAAACTTCAACTTTCTGATTTACATATTATTCATGTTAAAATCTCTTCTCTTTTTTCTGTCTGAATAGAAGAGGCTCTAAAGGGAGATGCTGCAAACAAAGTGGGCGCAGGCGAGGATGCAGAGGTGGGTTCTTCATTCATCTTTGTCTCTATTTTGGTATTAATAAAGTTTCCCTACTCATTCGAAACCACGTCTTTTTGGTATGCTTTTGCAGTGATGACCCAAACGAGTAAAATGTACCATGTGTATTTGATTAAAGGAGGCTGGTGAAACATCTGGTGGATTGTTTGTCAAGTGCTAATAGATCATTGTAAGGCACCAACAAATGAATAGATACTTGTTTATTGGATATGTGTCTTGCTGGAGATTGTTTTCACATTAATTGATGAATGCATATCATTTGATTTGCATCCCCATTGTTATTTCCTTCGCGTATAGCTAGTTTTTCAGTCTACAAATGATTGGTTTGCTTGCTCTATAGGTAGTTTTATTTGTCAGATGACTACACAGCTAAAGAAAAGAACATGAATGCAATCAAATCGTAATTTTAAACATTACTATGAAATAATCAACGAAAAGGTTCACTTCAGGCTCGAGATCAATATTTTTTGTGCATAGATTGTACCACAATTTGGATCAATCATGACAGATTATCAATCAAACTATGCATCAAAACAAGCTAGTCAAGATCAGTTATTACTATTTTGTTCTATTTGGACTTATTTCATTTTCAATACTGGTAATCCTATGCCAAGAAGAAAGCCAGATACATATTTTTCATAATTTTGTTTTTTCATTCCAAGTAACAAGACTTTACTGATCGAACCTTTGGTTTCTTCGTTGGTGGTGGGATATTCAGCATTGAAGAAGCTGACGCATTAGTCTTTGTCTGGCAGTGATCTGAGCCATTGACTCCATTAGAGAAACAAATGGTTTGCAGAGAGGTGACACAACACTCTTGCCAATTGAGATGAGTGAGGTCTTTGATTGCTTCATCGAGAGTAACGAACGCTTCTGATGAGATCTCCTCTTGCAATGTGGAGCGTTGCAGGTCCATTAACTCTATCGTGTTCACAGCGTCCGCCAGGACTTTCTGTATATTTTAGCAGATTGAAGAAATCAATATTTGATCAACAAGATTGAAAAATTGCGAAGTATGAATTTGACCTTTTGACGCTTGCTTTTCTTGAACCCGTGAATGCTGATGATCTGCAAAAAATCATTGACACATAAAGGATTATTCTCACTGCACGTAACACAGATTGAATTCCTATTCTGTTACGAACTCATCTGTTG
Organism: Solanum stenotomum; assembly: GCF_019186545.1. NCBI lineage: Eukaryota > Viridiplantae > Streptophyta > Magnoliopsida > Solanales > Solanaceae > Solanum > Solanum stenotomum. The sequence continues at coordinate 57,384,010 of NC_064287.1, forward strand.
AACCTGATTTGGTAAAAAAGGAGCTACGCGTATCACGAAATTGACAATTCAAACATCAAAATGATTACAAATAATAAGAATCTCTAATTTCACTCAGTTGAATCATTAATCTCCGTTTTCATACTGGAAAAACAACTAGGAGAAACACATCCGAATAAGCAATACGGATCACCAACGCGATACTGAATACTGGGGAGTAATCTCTACATATTCAAAGATTCAGAGAGAATGAGAGGTAACTCATTAAGATAAGCAATAGTGAAATCGAGCTGCTTGTTACTGTCACTGAAATTGAGGTAGATATAAGTTGCAACTTCAAATCATATAGCTACTCTGAAACAGAGATTGAATTCCAATTCTGTTCCGAACTCATCTCTCAGGAAATTGACGATACAAACATCAAAATGAACATAAATAATAAGAATCTCTAATTTCACAGTCACATCATTAATCTCCTATTTCATACCAGAAAAAATACTTCCGAGTAAGAAATATGGATAATCACGGAAGTAATACTGAAATACATCAAAACTAGCAGATCTCCAGCGACTCATAGAGAAGGAGAGATACCTCACTGAGATTAGCAATAGTGAAATCGAATTGCGTGTTGCATTACATAGAAAAAGGATTATACTCACGGCATATAAGACAGAAATTTTACTCCGATTCTGTTCCGAACACATCTCTTGAACTTGATTTGGTAAAAATCAAGCTAAGCATACAATTCAAACATCAAAATTATTACAAATAATAAGAATCTCTAATTTCAAACGGTCAATCTCCGATTTCATACTAAAAAATACCTCCAAGTAAGAAAAAATATGGATTAACACCAAAACAGTACTGAAATACGTCAAAAACAAGCAGATCTCCATGGTTATTATCAACAATTTTCGATTAGTCAAGCAACTGAAACCACACTAAACAAATTACAGTAGATAAATATCTACATGTAGAGTTCGCAGATTCAGAGAGAAGCACAGATACCTCATTGAGATTAGGGATAGTGAGATCGAATTGCTTGTTGCTGTCAATAAAATCGACGTACTTCTCTAAGGTCATCTTCTGTGATTTCTTTTTCATTCTGAATCTACTTTCCACCATTTGCATCTTCTCTCTCTGTTTCTCCTAGTAATATCGACTGTGTTTTTCTGTGGCGTGAATTTTGAAATATTGAGCTCGTCGGGGATATTTATAGTGACTGGGAACGTTAAACACGGTAAAAGTATTTTGGTATCCAATTTCCCGCCATTGTAGTGGAAGCAAAAACACGTTAAAATTCAATGAAAATTACGCAAAAAAACTCAATTAAGAAATATATTACACTCCAACCTAGAAAAAAAAATATTTACAAAATACTCAACATGTAAGTACGTTATATAACTTCTGGATTATAATCCTTGGATTAATTTATCTCACAGGAAGGTGGGATAAAATAATTCAAGTTTAATGAGATAATATGAAATATCTTATAATTAAGGTTGGGATAAACTTTATATTATATTTTATTGATCTCCGATTCTCTTGCTGCTGCGGGATTTATGCAATCATGGTTTGGTCATCAAAAACTCTCAAAAACCCATCAAAGTACGAGAGCAAAGATCTTTTAAAAACCGAGTTCCTACATAAACACATGGATAAGCTCACTGATGGATAACCCATCAATGTGGGATCCAAATTCCCAAATTCGAGATTTTCTTTGAGAGATATCGCAAAGAATTTGGAATGGAATAATATATGCTTCTATTTAAAAGCAGTTGACAACACTTCAATTTTCTAAAAACTAAGTACTATTTCATAAAGAAAAGAAAATGTTTTTGACCTTCCGACCGGTTTTGGCCAAACAGGCTCTAAATTAAATTTACGTTCTCAACACTGTTCATACAATTAATTTAAACATTTTGATTGAGAAAACATATTAATATCATGGCTAATGAGACTCCAAACTGAGTTTTTATTCAGTTAATCTGCAAAAATACATAAAATTCCAAAGTACAGAGTTCGTCACGTAGTTTAATAACAGAAAAAGGTGAATTTTTGTTTAATATTTTACCAACAGAAATATGTTATAAGTAGATCTCCTTAACACTCCAAAAAGCACAGCATACAGAAACGATCTCTACCTTTGAAAATGCTCGATCAGACTAAACATGGTCCTGCCTAATGCCTTACTCCTTCCAATTCCATAAAACCATCACCATTCTCAATAGAAGTGACCGACAAAGAACCTTAGTTGACAGTTTGTCTGAGCTCGGGACGGACAAAGTCGGCATCTGCAGGAACTGAAATGTCGACTGTAGGTCTCAATTGGGCACAAACTTCAATAGCTTCATGTACAGGATCACATACGAAATTGGTCATAAGATCCATATTGATTGGCAGGTTATTGTCGACAGCCACCAGTGCTTGCTGGGTGAGATTGTAATCAAATCGAGGAGCCCACTTCCTAGATCCCAAACGCGCTGTTGTAGAGCAATTGTCAACCATGAATGACACTCCACGTGCATGCATGAAAGGATTCAGGGAATCAACAGACTCGATGACACTTTCATTTATGATCTCTGAGTAAGAGTGGCCTTTCTTCCTCAGAACCTCAATCTGTTAACATTTACCAAAGAACAAAGTTGTTATAAACAAGCAAGATCTAGATGCTCTCACACTAAGCTAACACCATTGGTGTTGAACATCCATATACCATCAAAAAGGAAATCAGCAGGACAAGGGGATTCGGCCAAAAAATTACATTGTATATCTGTGGTTAAAATTATTCTTTTACGTATATACAGTAGATGCTGAATCTTCTTGGCTTCTTTGCGTGCTTACTTCTTTAGACAAAAAACAATAATAAAAATAAACAAAAGAGAGCTGGGGGGGGGTTGTTCATCAAGTCGATCTAAACCTTGTCAAGTAGTGGGGAGATAGGTAAAAAGCGCTTGCAGCTAGAAAGAGAAAGAGAAGGATTTTGAAGAGATTTAAGTTGGCAGCAGCTCAAGATACACAGTGCCAGGCCCTCCTTTTACGATTCAAACATTATAATAAAACCAACCAAACGGATTGAATAAAAAGAAGACCTGAGCCATCATCAATGCGACATAGACACCAGCAGTGAAAGGATAGAGAGGACCCAGATCACCAGATGGTCGTGTTGCACGAACACGCTCACCAACTTTCCACATCCTTGTCTGGTCTATTTTACCCATTGGGAAAGCTGGTAACCCCTCTTTCTCCTGTATGTACAAAAAAAGAAGGTTAATATCTTCACCTGATCATCAGTATTTCACTTTTCCATAATGCTGAAGAAGCCCTTGTAATATTAGGTTCCATGAGAAGGATGCACAATTTCTTCAAGTGATCAAAATAAATATAGGGGAAAAGCACCACAAGCTAGGTAGTACAGGCGGTATAATCTTTTTTTTTTAAAATAAAAAATAAAATAAAAACTGGCTTAGGACCCATTTTATAAATGGTAAAAAATCCACATATACAAAAAGCGATGGGCAAGGTTCAAAAGTGACCAGTCCAGAAAATGACATCAAAGTAAAAAAAAAGAAATAACACAGAAAAGGAAATTAAGGATTTCATTTTGGGGAAGAAGCCAAAAATTATACAGGCGGTATAATCTAGTTTCCATCATGGAAGTCAAAAATTAATGTACCTCCAATGAAGGGGGTGGACAGAGAAAGAGCGGAAAAGAGAAGCCAATTGCTAGGAAACTTAATAATAAAGAATCAACTTACAGAAAAGCGGCGACCTGCCAATACAACACTCCTGATCTCACTACCTGCTGCAACATCCTCATAGCACTCATACAAGATCTCCATGCAAGGGTAATATGAAGCACTATATGCAGTCGCAAACACCTTCTTGCCTTCCGCATCCAATGAATTGTATAGAGCTAACATACCCTAATAAACATGTAGAATACTTTCAAGAACAATTTGAGAAGTTATAAACGTATCTTGCTAAACATAATAATACACCAAATCAAAAGATTGAGAATTTAATTCTGACCTTTGTTGATATGGTCCTCGAAATGTTTCCGGTTATGCACTCAACAGTATTCTTGTATGCGAGCTCTTCACTCATTCCATTTTCTGTGTACCTTCTGAACAACGACTCAACAATGCCATGGACAGCACCAAGTAATATGCCTAACAAGAAGACCAATGGACCTCAACCATACTGATTTAGCAAGTGAAAAAACAGACTTTGGAAACACGCTAACCTCGCTCGCCAAATATATCGCTTCTGTATTCCTGTTCCAGGGTAGTTGCAAATGTAAAGGGGGAACCAAGGGCAACTGACCACCCAAGAGCAACATCAGTGGCTCTTCCATCTATATCCTGTTTATAGCGAATGGCGTTACATCTCATAGAACATAAAAGCCAAGAGTTTGAGAGAAAATAGATGAGGGTGAATTATAAAAGACTGCAGGAGACCTGGTGAACTGCAAAACTTGCATTAATTCCAGCACCATTGATTTCTTTTCCTTGCACATATAATCTCCGGACAGATGGGCCCATTCCCTTGGGACATACAGCAATCACACTGATGTTCTTGGGAAAGTCAAGGTCCAATGACTGCAAATGGCCGAGAAGGAATCCATGCGAAAGACCAAGTATGCTATTTGGTTTCATGTGAGAAAACACTTCTTCATAGTTGTCAGCCTGCACATACATCAGGAAATTCAGAACAAAGGAGTGGTGCAGCAACTGGCACTACCTGCACACCTGGTGAAGGAATACACTGTCTGACAAGCTATGAATATTACCATTTTCTTGCGGTATAATGTATCCAAAAAAAGGTTCTGTTTACCCTTTTGGAGTGTGTGGCTTGGTTTGATATTTCCATCCTTAAGTTAAATTTTGAAAATTCAGGTCATACATGTTGCCAAGATAAATACTCCACTGAATAATGTGGAACACGTGATTCTGGTAAAAATCTATGTTTCCGCTAACTAAAATAAAATGAGTTCGATTTAGAATGTTCAAAATCTCACCAGAGAAACCCTAAAATTTAGTGGAAATATACCGAGTGTGCTGTCCATAGTCTCAAATTAAACAACCAAAATCACATCTAATCACCAGTGGTGGGAGCAGAAAGCACAAAGCTATAACTTATGAGATAGCAAAACTAAGAATTTGTTCTTTGGAAGAGTAGAAGCAAGAAACAAGATATCTAGCATTCCAAGCACGACATTGAACTATAAGGTCAAGGGCAGCCTTCACTAAAATGTATTACCAAGTTGTCATGAAAAGAACATGAGGCTAACACAATGTGCCTACCTGTGCTGCATCAGAAATCAAAAGCAGCACTAGATCGCTACCAGAGATAGTTTCATACAAGTCTCCCAAGGTACCATTTTCTTCAGTAAACCCAGCTGCACGAGCCTCGGCAAAGGAGCGAGAACCCTTTCTCAAACCAATCTGCATGATCAACATTCATACCTCATAAGTTACAAGACTATAAGAATTTAATCTTGTATGCAAACCAGATAAACTCCAGCTTCAATCTCTAATAAAGAAGAAATGAAATATTACCTTAACGACTATATCAGATTTTGCTTCTGCAAGAGAATCCCTCAAGTTCTGGGCTTGAGCTGGTCCCTACCAAAAAAGAAGGGTATTGCTAAGCTACTTGAATGAAAGAAGGAATGAAACTTGAACAGGAGAGAGGAAAAACATTTATCTTACTTTTACAGAAAGAATTGCATTTTTTTAACCAAAATAATTCAATGTTGTATATTACTATTATGTACATGAGATCACTTCTAAAACAGTATTCAGATATATTTTGATGATGCCTTCTGCGTTAATGATGAAAAAATAACAACATAACCAATTATCAGCAGAAGTAGAGTATGGAAAACAACAAACTTTGAATGGAGGAAGATGTATCTTCTTGAGAAAAACTACAATAGAGAAACTTTATCAGCAACTATGCTAGAATCAGTACAAAGAGAAAATACTTGGTGAGAACATATATGGTTTTAGAAAAGTCAACAAAAAGAGTAGTTTGAAGCTGCTTTTATCAGGTACATCCAAAAGGATGTAGCTTTCCAGCAAAAATAGTAAAACAGAGGACTTCTACGTTATAGAATCTAGAAAGAGATATCTTCTTCTCTTCTCCTTTCAATTTCAAAAAAAGATATATCTTCTCCAAAATTTTGGTTAACTAAACTCTTGGTTTCAGATGGCAATATTCCCTCTTCATTGAGCTCAAACAACAAACTTCCTCTTTGCGTTAACTTTATATACCAATAACTCTCAGAATGGAACATTATACAGATATCAAAATTGAATTAACTGAATAAAATCAAAACCAAAGAAACTTCACCTGAGAACCCCAGCCAATGACTCCAATCTGCTTGATTCCCTTGAATGCATCCGGCAACAACTTGAACAAATCTCTCCCTCCTTTCACAATGTACTACACCACAATCCCAACAATATACATTACACATCAAAGCCAAGAACTTTCAAATATAGAAATAAACATTCTCAGCATTGATACACCAAACAAGAAAGACAATACCATTACTCTCTGTCCAAAAATTGTGTTTTATGGTACTTCTACTGAGTTTTCTAAATATCTAATGCTTAAAGGTGTTTGTTTGAAGCTTTTGCTAAATTCTTTTCCGAGAAAAAAACCACAGTATCTTTTTGAAAAAGTGACTTTACACTAAAAACTCAGAAATCTTTTTAATGATTATCTCTGACTATCCAGAAAACACATTTCCTTTTTGTACAAATTTTTCCTTATTCTAAAAGGTTTTTGAGAAAAGTACAATTTGTTCAAACCTTCTTACATATTATTTCACAAAACAATAAGAAATGATCTACATTTAGAAATAGATGTCCAGCTACTCAAAATCAAATGGAAAACAAATTACACGCTTTCTTAAGTTAAATATAAAAAGAAAGAGTGAAGAATCAAAAACACACCTAAAGTATTTTGATTTTCCAAATTTCATGCCTGAACTATTAGGCATGCAAGTTTCCTACCAATTATTTATCAAAACAGCCCTCAATTATCATTTATTCCTTTTTCCTATGTTGATATTTTAGCTTTGAAAATGGAACAATTAATTGATAGCTGAGGTGTGTTCACATTTATAGTTTGTGATACTACTGATAGGTAAATCGCATAACTGATAGTTATCAAGTATGAAACTAGAAGAACTGTTATACTTCACCAGTTTTCAAGTATCTAAATATTACATCTAATCTTACACCGAAAATTAGATGGCACCATATCCTAACTACATCATTCTTTCTAAAACAGAGGTAATAGGTGAAATAGACGTAGAGAAGGGAAGAGATTCACCTCGTCGTGTCCAGAAAGGGTAACTTTCTCCTTCTTAAAAACAGATGTTTCAAAATCGAGAGACATCGGTGCCTTTACAGCAGCAGGAGCAGCAACCATACGAACATTAAGTGCCCCGCCGGAGCTAGAGACATTGTAGGAGTGAGATTTAGCTCTGAGAACCTTAAGCGACGGAGATGAAGTAGAAAAGAACCCTAAGTTACTAGATAGAGCAGGCTTTAGGGATTTGGTTGAGGAAGAAACGGCCGAGGAGGAGGAGGAAATGGAGAAAGAAGTAGCCGCCGGTGTCGCCATTGTTGCTCTGTTGAGTGCCGCCGATGACTGTAAAAAGTGTAGAGAGAGAAAGTGGAAATGAGGATTGAGGGGTCACGTTTTTATGTTTCGATTAGAATTGCTAGGGTAACGATATGCAGCATATCCGAATTGAGAAGTGGCGACATGAAACTGTGATTCTAATGCCCCTCAGGTTTTAGGGGTCGTTTACGATTTTATCTCGTGATTTAAAATTATGTGATGCAATTAGTATTTGAATATATAATATTTTTTATTTTGAGATAAATTTTAAATTCAGTGAAAAACTTATTTTGATTAAAAAATTTTTTTTAATCATAATTTATATTTATTAAATATAAAAATTGACCACAAATTTATAATGGCTCATGAAAGGAATTGATCGGATGATTGCAACGAGACACACCAACACTATTTTGAGCTACAAGCCCCACCCCGTCTCCACTGAATCTATTCTCGGGACTCAAAAGTACCCTAAAAAAAAGAACTTTTCCTGTCCCTAGCTATTTCGGATTTTTAATTTGGGGTGCCAATAGTAGCATAGTATTTAAAGAAAAAAAGACTCACGATTATATATCTATATTGTTTTTTGTAAGAATATCGGAGGAGTGATGAAATATTCTTCGAATATGATTATGATGATATACTCGTTTTATACTCTTTCTATTTCATATTAACTGAATATGTAAGGGCAATGCCATGAATATTAAGAAAAACATTGAAGAACATAATTTAAACTATAATTTCCACTATTATCCTATGTGAAATCATAAATATAAATTTATAAGGAATGTAATTTATCTCTTGAAAAATATAAAACTTCAATCAGACTATCTCCAACCCACCTCTATTTTACTCTCCATTTTCTATATTTGGAGAGTAAAATAGAGAATGGACATTCCAACCCACCTCCATATTAATCTCTATTCTCTATTTATAGAGGTTTGGAGAACTACTATTCACCTCTCTATTTCACTTCTTTTTTTTAAAAAAAAATTGTAATGAACATATTATTTTACATATAATGATATAAATCAATATCTAATATTTGTAATTCTTTTTAAATATAATATAATATTTAAGAAATATATTATTTAATATGTACTATTTTCATCTTGAATTAATAGTATTTTTTTAAAAAAATTATATCACTAATATAATTTGAAAATCTATGATTTGAACAATTTTTAGCTAAACATGAAAAAATTAAGGACAAAAATGTTCATTTTTAACTCCGTAATGCATTAATAGAGCATTTATGGGAGCAACGTCATAATCTTGAAAGTTGATTATTTATGTAATTAATGGTTTCTTTTATTTGAATTGTCCATTAATTTGTATATTATAGAATACTTGCTTGCAATTTATGTTATTAAAAAATTTAAAATAAAATGTAAATTTATATTAAATAAAGAATTTGAAAAATAAAATATTATATCACATGAAAATTATATAAAATGATTAGTTGGGAAAAAAGAAAAAGAAATGATATATATTATGAAATAAGAAAATAAGAATGAAATAAAAATAATAATATAATATTAAGGAGAAAGAGAAAAAATTATTTTTTAGAGAGTACAATAAAGAATTGGGTTGAAGTTGGATATCTGATTTTTTTTTTTAGAAAACTCTATATTTGAAGTGTAAAATAGAGAGTAGGATTGGAGATGTCCTAAATGAAAAGACAAATATGAAAAAAATTCAAACATTCATTTTGATCTTTGAACATTCAACAATAAAAAATCTCAAATTTAGTTAGTATATGAAATAAAGGAAAAATTACTAATGATATTGACTATGTTCAATTTTATTAAATAGCAATACAATAATTTTACTTTTTTTCTTAATTAGCAAAAACTAATCTCAAACTTAATTAAATTTTTTTCTTGTTTTATAATCTTTCATCATTAAAATAGAAAATAGTTTACTTTCGTTTCTTGCAATTATATATTACACGAAGGAATGTACAAGGCAGAGTTTTCTGGACACGTGTCGAAGACCCACCTACCCAAAAAACCAGGTGAACTCTCTCTTTACGTTTTTCGTTTTCCAACTCAAACAAAATTCACCAAAACTCTCCGTTTCTCTTTATCTTACTTTATGCTATGCTTTTCGTTTGCAATTAGCTTTTGTAAAAGTTGTAATTTTTTGAATTCTGCTGACAAAAATTTACCCGTGACTTCCAATTTTTGCTTCTGGGTATTCTTTTTTTGTACTGTAAGTTGTTCTGCTTCAACTTAAAAAGATTGAATCTTGTAATTGATTGGCAGTTATGTAGTATGATTGAGGTATATGTATTATATGTAGTTGTTTTTTCCTTTGTGGGTATTGTTTCTTGATCATGGTGGTTATGATTTTTAATGTTTACCTAGGGCAAAAGATATCTTTTTTCCCTAAATAGCTGCTGTTTGCTTCTTGATCATGATGCTGATGATTTTTACTTGTTTTTTGTGAATAATTTATGGGTTTATTGTGTACATAGAGTTTTGGTGTTTGGGTTTTATACTTTTTGTTTGATAATTGTGGTGTTTGGGTTAGCTTGTGCGTGCCTCGACTAGACTAATTCCACTGGATATCCCACCAAGGCTAAAACATATGGGAAGAAAGCACCTTGTGTGTTTTTGCTGGGATTTGAATTTTTCATTGATCATTAGGCTACACCCTTGGGTGTTGGGTTTTATATTTTTATATTTTTGATAGGATGTATATAGATATCTTCTGTATGTGAAATTATAGGGATTTAGGTATTAAGGTAAAGTAGCTTGCTTTCTGTAGTGTTTTTTTGATGAATTATTTCATGGTTTTGGAATGCTTTTGTTGGAAATTTGGTATGAGTTGTAGTTTGGGTAATAAGGAAGCTCTTAAAACCCTTTGTTTGACTTTAGCTGACCAAAATGGCTTTGGAATCTTTATAGATGCAGATATTCCATCCTGTCCATGTATAGGCCAAAAGTTCATCTAAATACATGAAATAGATGTTACAAAAAAGTTATACCTATCCAAGTCTTTTAAGAAGTTTTGAGTTTTGTACGGCGAAGTCATTAGAAAGGTACTCAATTAAGGAACCCCTAGGATGCATTTTGCTGCCATCATGATCTTATATAAAAAGTTCCTTCCTTGTCTTCTATGCTGAAAGTTTCTGATTATTGGAAACCTGGGAGAGGTATCTGGTTAGCTTACAAAAGGACTTCTTTTTGTTAATGGTTGAAGCTTTCAACCTTATTTGTGTACTTCTGTTTGATCGGTTCAATGGCTATATAGTTGGTAGTAGTTCGGATCATCCTACTATAAGAATGCTTACCATGTCTCCATCACCACAGGAATAAAACAATGTTACAAATAGATGAGCTTGTGCTATTTGTATGCTAATTTAAAGCATTTGATTTAGTTTCAGGTTTTTGGTTGAAAGAATTTCTATTGTACTGTTAAAATTCAAGTAGATGGTAAATGTAATTTGCTAGAAATAGAACAACTACCCAAGCAAGTAAGGGCTGGCTATATGGATCCTCGTTGTCCATTTAAGCTCAATATTCTATATTTTGAGGATTCACCATAAGTTGATTAGTTCTACGTTTGCTATTGACCTACCTTAGAGTTCCTTCTGTGTCGGGGCTTAGGACCGCCAATGTGAGCAAGCTCACACCGGGAATTAATTTTGCTGATACTAGAAGTTTGCTCTATCATCTATGAGTGCAAGGCGTAAACTTTGTTATGGAGAATGATATTGATTTATATCTCGTTTATGTTGGGGCATTAATTATACATTAGCGGGGTGATTTACATAGGGGTGACGTGCATTATTTTTATTGATTGAAGTTGGTGAATAATCCTGCTCAACAGAATTTTGTAATTTATGCAGCTCATACAAGTTCTAATAGGGAAGCATCTTGTTAAATTCTGGAGTTGAAAGCTATATCATCTTGCAGCACTATATTCGTTGAACCCTTGGAAAGTTGTCGAAGTGTTATGCGATGGATTTGAAAGGTATAGCATGGGTTGGAGATATATACCAGAAATTTGAAGCGATGTGTTTGGAGATGGAAGATGCTATGTACCAGGTAAAATTAACCACATGTCTCTTACTATTTGATTTGGTTCGTCCCTGTTTTCGGGTTTGTTAGCAAGGTCATAGTGGAGCTTCCCTCAGCAGTCAGTAGGGCTATTTTCTTACCAACTGGTTGTTTGACCCTAGGGCACTAGGAACGTTTGAATGAATTGAACTTTGATCATATTCAATCAACCCAAAAGAAAGGACATTGAACTCTGACTATAAATTGCAGATGTTGCTATATTGACCGTTCCATGGGGCTTATTTTTCTCTGAGATTCCTAATAAATCACCAGTAACTTTTGGTACCCAATGATAGGTGCTTGCATCTCTTTGTTACAAGAGAAAAGACATTGATTTTACTTGGAGGAAAGATTAGAGAAAAATTATCCAAACTTGCCCCTCATTCATTGCCCTTACTTACATATTTGATACTTCAACTTCTCTCAATGATTAGCAATTTGCTAGAAATGGCAAAAAACCTATATTCTAATTTCGCAGAAAGGTGATAGCTTTGTACATCGAGTTCTGCCTAGCAAGCATTGACTTCCTATATTTATCAATAATACGGCGTGGTTAATCCTCCATATAGCTGAACCCAACTAGCTTGGAATTGAGTCGTAGTAGTAGTAGTTCTTGTAGTACTCTTGTTGCTGTCCTGACTTTTATTTGGGGACTACACTCTTCTTAACAAAATAAAACATTTATTTCATTTTTCCAATGCACATCAGATTTATTTTTGCCACTATCCGAACTCCTGAGTAGGTAATTATGTTGCATTGGAAGGATTGTGTGCATATCATGTTAATATATCAAAAGGAGTACATATGACATTCATGGTTGTTTATTCATCAATTTATTAATCGTTTCTAATCAATTGCTTCTTTGAAAAGGTTCATAACTTCAATATGTCGTACCTTTTTATTCACCTTGCACCACTTTGGCCAATTAAGTATTCAACCACCGTAACTGGTCTCATGGTATATCACAGGATACCGCTAGATATGTTGAGAATCAAGTGCAGACTGTTGGTGCAAGTGTCAAGAGGTTCTATTCAGATGTGGTGCTAGATTTACATCCTCAATTTAACATAGATCCCGTGAAAGTTGCAGCTGCTGACTTGTCTCTTAATCCTTATGCTCACACTGAAATCAGCAAGAAGCTGAAAGCAAAACTTAAAGGTGGACACCCTAGGGTAATTAATAAAGAATTAATTGATGATACTCAAGTGATCAAGGGTAAGGATAGTGATAAGCCATCATCTTTTAGTCCAGTCAGAGCTGCTAATAGTGTATTTTATGATGTTACAGGGAAAAGCAAAAGTGGAGGAGTTTATAGACGTCAAAGTGTTGGGATCAAAGAAATTGTTAGAGATAATCATCCACCATCTAAGAAGTCGGACGCTCTCTGTCTCGTATCAGGGAATGCAATTAAATTGTCCTCAGATTCTAAGGTTAGGGGAGGTTTTGAAGTGGCATCTGACCACATGACCATGACTTCGCCCTTGGCCTCAGTTAAAGGACGTAACTCTACCGAGACAGGAAAGGAGGTTTCCAACCATATTATAAAAACAAATGCGCCTGCAGCAGGTATATCAATTAATGTTGCAGCTTCTGACACGAGCTTATCAGTTGACTGTGTTGGGCAGAACCAAGCAGATCTCAGGAACACTTCCTCTGCTGGTGACTTGCAATCAGACTCTCATGGTATAAATGTCTAGCAGTATCCCACTTATTTTTGTTTTCTTAAAAATCTCACTTCTTTTCTTTTATGTTAACTCCTGCCCTGGCAGCAGATAGGGGTACGCTCAAGGAGTTGACTGGTGATACTGGATTAAAGATTAGCAGTAATACTGGTGACAATAATATTGCCAGCGAGGAGATCAATGAGTCCTGCAAAGGTACTTACAATAGCCACCTGTAAAAAAAGATCTTCTCCCTTCTCTTTTTTTGCTTCCATTTTGATGGAGTCACTACTCTGATATTATCTTGGAGAGTAGCTTTCATATCAATTGCTGATTTATAAAATGGGGTTATAATTCTGCCTGAGTTACAGTATTATGTAAAAGCATATCGCGAACTATGGATTGAGTTAACAGTTCTATTGGATGAACTGTTAACCTAACTAGTATAATTAAAGGACTTAAATCTGTGATTAGGAATATTTTTCAACAACATACCCATGTAATCCCACAAATGTGGTCTGGGGAGGAGTTGGGGAGGAGTTGGGGGTAGACTGTAAGCATAGTCGCAGACCTTGCCCCTACCTCGTACAGATAGAGAGGCTGTTTCCGATAGACCCTCAGCTTAAAATAAAACATTTCCGCCCCCAAGGCCTAGCTCGAGTGGCAAAAGGTGACGGATTTGTGGCTTAGGTCGCAGGTTCATGCCCCACACCACACCACGCAAAGCGAAGCCCAGTATTTAAGTGGAGAAGGGTAGAGGGGCGAGCCCATTATCCACTGAGTTTAAAAGGCTGTGATTGGTCCAAAGGGCGGGTCACAAACGGATTTCTCGGTCATCAATAAAATAAAATAAATAAATAAATAAAATAAAACATTTCCAAACAGTTTGAAAAAGAGAATACAGAAATGAGAGTAGTAACAAAAAAGAAATAATATGAAATGGAGAACAGTGCACAACATATAGAGGAAAGAACAGTAATGACAACAAAATTGTGCGATAATCGAAGCACAAAAGACACAGGTTAATATAGGAACCGGTAAACAAGAAACTACAAGCATAATGCTAATACAATTCGTAAGACAGAAGGTTCAGGTACAATCACCAATCCTATATGTGTCACCTTAATAGGGCATCCCACTGATAAGATTCCTGCATTGACATTATCAGTGTCATCCCACCCTAAGGCAAAAGGGCCCTTATGTTTTCTCTTTTCTTTCCACTTAGTACCAACTTCCAAACAAATAAAACGAAGGAATACTTGTGCAACTGAGCAACATTCTCCTGCTGTTCAGATATTTCCGGCCTGATTCCTTAAAACTGGATCTTTTAAAGTCTCTTAATCCTTTCGTTGTGTTTGCCGTGTTCTTTTGCAGAAAGATCAGATAAATCTTGTTCTCCTCCACCCGAGAAGTATGACTTGATTGAGTCCGATGTGGAAATTGTTGAGCGCTATGATGAATCAAAGTTGGAGGAAACATGTGTCCTGGTTGAAGTGGACAAACTTCATGTTCCACAGGGATCAGTCAAACGGAAATCATACAAGGTTCCCTCTCCCTCTCCTTCCTCTCGCGTTGTATTTGCTATTTCTTGCTTTTCATCAATATGTTTTTCATTAGTTTGGTCGTGGGGGGACGAGGGAGGGGCTGTTTCATTGAAGAATGTGTGCCTTTAGATGTTGACAGTTCAGTTGTTTTATCAGAAGAAGCTCAGGCAAGTGTTTTCTATGAAAAAGAAGTCGACGAGAAAAGAGTATGAGCAGCTTGGAGCATTACATGGAGATCAACAGCCTAACCTAGAGCCTGAAGAAAAGCCGATGCAGGTTCTCTCCAAAAACTCGAACGTGAAAAAGTTGCCATCAGCTGATGATCATTCCGAATCTGAGTGGGAACTTCTCTAGATATGACGCATTACAACAACATACCCAATGTAATCCGACCAGTGGAGTCTGAGCTAGATATGATGCTATAAAAGTGTAATGTTGCTTTTGCCAATCAATAGATGGCTTTGTACAGAAAACTAAAATTGAAAGCAGAAGCACCTGGTGCATTATAATAAGCCAATTATTTCTCTATAAACTGTTTCATCAATATAACCAGTTAATAATACATGGTGGCAAGTTAAAGCACCTTTTGTTTATGGACTATGGTGAATAGAAGGCCTGTTTCATCTCTTCTTTAAAACTTCCTTTTTAAGTATATACAATAATAACTATGTTAGTCTCAAACAAGCCAAGTCACTATGTGAATCTTGTTTATTATGTTTAAAAATAAATATGATTCGTGTGTGACATAGTAGTTAATGAAGCGATTGTTAGATAATTTTTTCATGTTTATTTTAATTTTGACAGACAAAATTATCTGATACTTGCTACGAAGCTTTGTTGTATGATGAGAGATTTACAAATATATGCATAGTTGCAGGGCATGAAGACACGTTAGCATTCAGTATAGCTGACTCATCCAGTGTGGCTTATGTTTTTCTTGCCACGTCACAAACAAAAAGCTCATCAATTGCCACGTTTCATAAGATATTAATAAAATAAAATACTAGTACCATCTGCCTCATCCAGTTTGGCTTATAATTTCTTTCAAATCTGTTTTTGGAAGTGAAAAAAAATTTAGAGCATAGTTTATTTAGTAACAAAACAAAAAAAATGGCTTCAGAGAAAGCAAAAAGAGAAAATGATGTTCATCCTGCTATTCATATAAAAAGTGTTGCTACTGCTCCTGCTGAACATCAGCCTGTTGTTAAAGTTGGAGGGCTGGAGTTCTCTAGTGGAATGCAGCAACAGCAAAAAGATAGTGACACACAAAGGGACAAACATTCTTTTCATCATGTTGATCAAGGTACCTACACTACTAAAAAACTTGTACTATTTTTTTCATAAATATCTTGATTGAATCGATAAATTAATCTGAATTTGCCTCGAATCTCAGGAATTCGAGGAGAAGGGCTAGGAGGTTTCAAAATTGAATCACATAGAGAAGTATGTGAAGAAGGAAGAGTTCATGGAGGGATTCATCCTCAAGAAGAAGGTAATAAGAAAAGAGCCGAGAGAAAAAAACCCGCACTAGCACCAGCTGCTGTGCTAACTGAAAATCCCGAGGCAAAGGATTTTGGGACGTCACCGTTACATGATGCAAAAGAATCAGCTAGTCACGGGCATGGTGTTGGTTATGGTGTTAGAGGTGGACCTCAGTATGTTGCTGATAAGGCTGCAGCTGCTAAGGACATTGCCATTGAGAAAGGTCGGTAGTATTTTCAACGCGGAACATAGATATGTTGAAAAGTTGCTAAATTCTCATTAAGTATTAAATTTTGATTATAATGTATAACCAAACACTATTTTTGAAAAAAGCGAAAAAAATTGTAGAAAGATACCCCTTTCAAATGCAGGTGCACAAGCCAAAGATGCTGTCATTCATGGCGCTCAGATTGGATCCGAGTATGTTGTGGACAAGGCTAGAGTTGCAAAGGACACTGCTCTCGAAAAAGGCCAGCAAGCTTATGGTGCAACTAAAGATACCCTATCAGGTGCAGGACAAACAACAATGCAATCAGCTCAACAGGTGAAAGATTACACCCTGCAAAAAACAGGGGAGTCGAAAGATTATGCTTCCGAAAAGAGCAAGAATGCAGCAGGATACATCGGGCAGAAAGGCGTCGAGGCAAAAGATACTACTGTTGAAACAGGGAAAAGTGCAGTAGGGTATGCAGGGGAAGCAGCAAGAACCGCTGCCGAAAAGAGCAAGAATGCAGCAGGGTATGTCGGGAAGAAAGGCATCGAGGCAAAAGACGCCACTGTGGAAACAGGGAAAAGCACAGTTGGGTATGCAGGGGAAGCAGCTAAAACCGCCAAGGATATGGCGGAAATGGGAGCTTTTGGTGCTGCACATTATACAGCAAAAGGAGCAGCCGCGGCTACAAAAGCCACAGCTGATGTTGTTTCTAGTGCTGCAGGGTATGCAGGGGGGAAGGCAGTCGCCGCGAAGGACGCGGTTGCTGGTGCTGGTAAGAGCGCGGTGGAGTATGCAGGGGACAAATTGGCTGCTGCTAAAGATTACGTAGTCTCGGCGGAAGAAGGTGCAGCTGATTATGCAGGTAAAAAGAAGGCAGAAACTGAGAGACAACTAGAAGGTAATTCCAAGGTAAACATTAGGTTATTATCTCCTTGTTTTCGGCTCAAATTTACTGTACATTGTATATATATATTCATATGCGCTTGAGGTGAATTCATGTTTATGACCATTATTTCTTTTTTAAATTTTAATGCATTGAGCTGAATTCTGTGTTAAATGTGTGTACAGCGAGAAAGCGGAGGCGGAGTTTTTAGCGGAGAAAAGGAGGACACAGAGGAGGGCGGAGAGAGCGAGAGCAAGCCGGTGTTGCAGCAGCAGCAGGGAGGCGGTGGGGTGCTGCAAGCTATTGGTGAAACTCTGGTTGGAATAGGGAAGACTACAACAGATTTTGTTGCTGGTGGGAATAAGCAATCTCAAACTGGTTATCAACAGGGAAGTGAAAAAAGGGAGTAGTAGAATAAACAAGTCTCATCCCAATAAAATTGCCCAAGTATTAGGCATTTTGGCCTCTTTTGGAAGTTTGTTTTACATATATCATAGTAATAATATAGTTGTGAAAGGAAGTACATAAGCTTGTATTTTGTTGCCTCCTAAAACAAGAATTATGTGAAAAAAGGGAGTTAAGTGAAACTTGTGTATGTATTTTCTTGGCTTCTAAAGCAAGAATTATGTGGAGAAGGGAGTTAAGTGAAACTTGTGTAGGTAGCATATTCAGGATTTTGAGATAATGAGTGTACTATTACCAAAAAGTTGATTTAAGATATAAATTTGATTGGTTCGATAGGTAGGTTTTTATTATTGAAAATTGTTAAAAAAAATTAATATTATAGGGCCAAAATTAGAGAGGTGTTATCTAATTTAAGAAAGAAAAATAAAATAAGATAAATATAAAATTAAAATTTTTAACCTAGCGTAGAGCGGTGTATTTAAAAATCATTGCATTATATAATACTCGAGTATGGGAGTGCACATTTATATTTCACGGGTTCCTCCCTAATTTTGTTGTTTGCTAAATGAAAGTATGATATGCTGAAAGTTCCTTTTAAGTCATTTAAATTTTATTTTATTTTTTTAAAAAAAACACAACATTAACACCCTTGACAGAAAAATTAGCTTAGTACATGTATAAAAAAAAGCAAATAATCAATGCATTAATACACAAATTAATCATGCTTTAAATCGTAAATTAATAAAAATTATAAACGTTTCACTTTATTGTAAACCACAACCAACTATATATAAACCACACAATAAAACACATTTCACATAGGTATAAAGAAAAAAAAAAGTTACAAGAGAGAATAAATAATTAATGGCTTCTCTATTTAGCACCACTTTCATTATTTTTTCCATAACACTTTTTTTATTCCTCAATATTTCTCAATATTCTATGGCTGATCAACCTCCACTTACTACAAAAAGTGTATTAGAGTCAGCAACAAAACTTGCTTTAAAAAAAATAAATGAAGCAAAAAATGTGGGGAAAAAATATTGTATCAAACAATTATCATATGCACACAACAAACTTGAAGANGTGGGAAGGCTGCTATATCTAACAATGACCAGAGTAGACATATCCTTTGCAGTACAAGTCTTGAGCCAGTATATGCATGCTCCAAAAGAGTCTCACATGGAAGCAGCTCTTAGAGTAGTTAAATACATTAAAACATCCCCTGGTCTAGGTTTGTTTATGCCTGCTCAAAGCTCAGAATTACTTACTGCTTATTGTGACTCTGATTGGGGTACTTGTCTACAAACAATGAGGTCTGTAACATGTTACTTGATGAAGTTCGAAGATGCACTTATATCATGGAAATCTAAGAAACAAGAGATAGTAGCAAGGAGTTCTGCTGAAGCTGAATTTAGGAGTATGGCATCAACAGTAGCAGAGATCACTTGGCTTATTGGTCTATATAAGGAGCTAGGGGTAAACATCAAGCAACCAGTTCAACTCTATTGTGAAGTAAGGCTGCAATCCAAATTGCATCCAATCCTATTTTTCATGAGAGGACAAAGCATTTTGACATTGATTGTCACTTTGTCAGAGAAAAACTACAACAAAAAATGATCAAGACTAATCATGTATCAACAAGAGAACAGTTGGCAAACCTACTTACTAAAGGCTTATGGAAAGCAACACATCTACACCTAATGTCCAAGCCGGGGGTAAAAGATTTGTTTGAGCCATCAACTTGAGGAGGGGTGTTATGAAGCAAGGAGTTAGTGTAGTATTAGTAGTTAATTCTTCAAAAAAGAAGAAGAGAGAATTAAATTTACTATTCAATTTTGATTATGATATAAAGTTGCTAAGATTAATGCTCCGTTAATATAAATTAAACCTTTTTTAAAAAAAATATTAACAGGATAATATTAGAGTAAAAAAGTCAAATAGGAAGCAAATTATGATATGTAATGTAATACGAAGCACGAAATTATTTATTTTAAGATGTATTTTATACATTGTTTTATTTTGTTACTAGCTCAGACGATTCATTTACTGTCATATTTCTTTTTACATGTTTCTTGAGAAAAATATTAACTAAAAATATAATTTAATTTAATTTAATTTTTTAAGCTGAATGTAATTCGTTTTGTCATCACTTTAATCTCTCTACATTATTGAGGTTAAAAGTAAAAACTGAAAACTAATGTTATTAGTTATAGACTTATATCTTGGACATTAGTTTCTTTTTACAACTATTTTGAACTATCTATTTATTATTTTAATAGAGACAGGAAATAAATTGGACAGAAGATAATAGTTTTGATGTGAATATTAATGCTTGTACTAATTAATTTATTGAAGTGTTATAAATTTAAGGGTCAAATATACTTCTCAATATTGTAATTTAGAATGGACATACTCTTCGTTACACATACATTTTTAATGTCTAACAAATGTGCATATTTATCTTTTTTGTTAACATAATTTTATTATAAGATATATTTAAAAATTGATCCTTTTTAATTTTAAAAGTGTAATGTGACTTTAAAAAATTACCTTACTCATTTTTTACCCCTCCAGACCTGTGCTAAACGTAAAACAATAAATTAAAAATCAATCCTCTTCTACTCGAGACTAAATAAAAGAGGTTTGAGTTTTTTTTAGTTGAGTCGGATTTAAAGGAATAAAAAAATAGATTAAGTAATTGTTTAAACCACATGATTTTTTTGAAAATAAAATATCAATTTCAATTTATTTATTTCAATTAAGTTTGTTAACAAAAGGGATAAATACACCTCATTTGTTAGTACATGCATCAAAAGGCAAATAAATAATGCCTTAAATTGTAAATTAATAAAACCATAAACGTTTCACTTTATTATAGA
Organism: Solanum stenotomum; assembly: GCF_019186545.1. Classification (NCBI taxonomy): domain Eukaryota; kingdom Viridiplantae; phylum Streptophyta; class Magnoliopsida; order Solanales; family Solanaceae; genus Solanum; species Solanum stenotomum. The sequence continues at coordinate 57,404,768 of NC_064287.1, forward strand.
CCACAATCAACTATATATATAAATCACACAATATAACATATTTCACATAGGAAAAAAAAAGTTACTACAAAAAAGAATATAATTAATGACTTCTTTATCTAGCACCAATTTCATTGTTCTTTCTCTAACAATTCTTTTATTTTTCAATAATTCTCAATATTCTATGGCTTTTATAACAGAAGATTATATAAAACTGCGGAAGATAAAAATTGTATCGACGAATTATTAAATGTCTACAACAAGCTTGAAATTGCACTAAATTATCAAAAAGAAAAAAAATATCATGAGGTTTCAACCTTAGCTAGTGAAGTTCAAACTATTCTTTATGCTAATAAAAATAAATGTGAAGGATATAATTATTTAAGAAATATTATTTCTGCAGTTCAAAATTGTACTATGATGACATTAGATTGGAGGGATGATTGAAATTGTACATTTTAACTGTATCATTTTTTCGATAAATAATATATTGTTGATCAAAATATAATGTAAAAACATTACTTATTTGACCTTTTAATATTTTGACTTAATTTTATCTTTCAATCTTCTTACATATGCTAACTCATGCACGTAGGCGGACCCACATGATTTGGTGGAGTGCACGTCGAAAAAAATTATGTATATATATATGTATATTTATCTTGAGAAATTGACATAAAGTAGAGTATAATTAAGCATGGGAGTGCCTTGGTGCAGTTGGGACAAGCCAGAACACCAAGGTTCGAATTCAACTACTACTCACACCGTTTCAATTTATATAATGATATTTGTACAAACTTAAAGATTTTTATTTTGAAACTTATAATTTTAAACAATATTTTTTTTTACTTTTAAAGTACACAATAAATGATGAAATGAAAAGATTTAAAGTTACTCATCTCTTAATAATAATAATAAAAAACATCATTTATGAAAGAGAGTAAGAAAAATAATGTAACATAAAATAAAATAGATGAAGTAGTAGATATTTTTCATACTACTCATGAGATGTATTTCAAATGACATTTTTTTCATTACAACTACTAATCAAGATGTAACAATAAGATTAAGAGTACTAATTAATTAATTAACTAGGAATTCTTGGAATTAATGATGCTTAGGGTCAGGTCCTCCAGGACTATTCCTCATAAGCTTGTACTTTCTTTCTTGGCTCTTATCAACTTTCTTACTCTCGAAAAGTACTCGAAATGGTTCAGTTAGCCTTTTTTTCTTACGTTGTTCAGACTCTTTAAAAATGTTGTCATATTCGTAACGAATCTTCCGAAAATGTATTATTTTTCGAGGATCCAACATCTCCTTGTGATATTTTTGAAGAGTTCGAACAACATAATTTTTGTTTGGCCTTAGAATCCGAGCTTCTGTACATTGCATCATAATTATGAGCACCATAATTACACAAATGTATAATTTCCCTTGAGACATTTTCATAGACTATAAGTTGTATGCTTTAATTTACACTAAAGAGAGTTGTAGCTATTTATGGACATAATGCTCTAGTATATATATAGATAGTTTTTTCATACAAAATTAGAAATGCACAAGTAGCATATGTCATTATTTCATTAAATTAATTAATTTGCTTACGTAGTACATTAATTTGGATGTATCTTAAGATAATGACTTACAGCAAATATGTAGCTTTTGGTACAGTATCATCTAAATTCATAACTTTCGAACACAGAGTATATATATATATATATATATTGAAAGAAACGCATATATATAGGGTTTATGCAAAAGCTATTGCAAATTTGCTCTTGTATATGTAAAACTCTACTAAAATCGTAACAAATATTATATTAATAAGTTCAATATTAAAAATCTTAAAATTTAAAAAGTTTATATTAAATTTAATTTTTTTTACCTAAATATATATTTTATTTTACCATAATCTCTAAAATTCCTTACCATTTTAAAAAATTCAAAAATCCCCTCTCGGATACATCATACATCCCTATTCCCCTCTCGGTTACATCCCTCCCATCTTTGATATATATTCCTTTTCTCTCGAATACATTCCTCCCCTCTCTGATACACCCCTCTCCTATGTATCTGGATGTCTGTTGATGTATTCGAAAGTCCAGTGATGTATTGAAATTCATAAATTTTAAGGGATTCTTTTAAATTGAAAAAGAGTAGAAAAATAATGTAATTAACTCTTAACATTGTGAAATTTATTTAAATTATACTAAATTTAAATTCCAAATCCGTCTCTGATGAGCTATCCATATTTTTATGGTCTTGGGAGGAAAATATATATAATTCAACCTAGTACACTTTCGAACATGTTAAGATTCTTAGACAATTTAAGATCCAAATGTGTACTATAATAATTTGATAATTATTAGTGAGTGTCGAGTCAAGCTTTTGGCCTTCTTAATTAACAACTTGTTATGAGGAAAAGTCCACAATCCCCTGAGAGGCATCGAAGGGTCGCCATCTTTATTTGACCTTTTAAGCACAATAATTATTACTTTGTTTTCATTATGTTGTTGATATTGTTCTCTTCTTCTTATTTTTCGGATGTATGATTCGTTAATGTATTTTTTTTAATACTTGATGTCGATATATTGTATTTGAGTCAATGGTTTATCGAAAACAACTCTAACCTCTTCATACTTCGCTAATGTACTTTTTTCAATACTTGATGTCGATATACTTTATTTGAGTCAATGATCTATCGAAAACAACATCTATCTTCTCATAAGGTAGGATAAAGGTTATGTACATACCACCCTCTCATGTTCCATTTGTGGGGATTACATTGGTACGCCACATCACGTGCTTAAAAATTTAATTCATGGAATTACATTGAAGTTATAGCTACATCACACAGTGGCATAGCCAGAATTTTCGCCAAGAGTGTTTATACTTTAGGACAACTAAGAAATTAAAAAGGTACGAGCTCAAAACCAAGCTTCTAAGGCAAATTTAAGCAGACTTAACCACTGGGCTATCTTTACTATGTCAAGGGTGTTCAACAATTAGTATATATCCAAAGATATCGATATTTAACATATATATTCACAAAAAAATTTCGACAAAGATGTTTATCTGATCACGCTTAAGCTAGGTGTAGCTCCGCCCCTAACGTTTCTTTAAAATAAAGATTTCCTTAAATTGTCAAGCAATCCAAACAAGGATTTCCTAAGATGATTTTTGATTCAGAAACGAAATCTCAAAAGAGACACATAGGCCCAATAAGATACTCTTCTTGGCCCAACAAAGTCCAGTAAATAAAAGCCCACTAGAAATTATACGTTATTATTCATATTTATGATTTAGGAATTGATTTGTGAGCCCACAAGAAATTTGTGGGCTTCCAAAAATTGGCGGGCAAGTCCACCAAAGTAGGGCAGACTCACTCGCCTTAATAAAGTGTGTTCGTTTCGTGGGTGTTGGCACGATTCACCGGTCTCTATACGATCATAAGTGAATCGCCTACGCACCCCCGACAGGACGAGTTAACCAATTTAAATATTAAGTTTCAATTTAAATAAGAGAAAGTCCATACTGCCAAATTGGTTTATCTCGATGTGGGACAAATTGAGTTCAAATGAAACATCTAAATCCCACTTAACATACAAAAGCCAAACTCTGTTATCTTATTTTCTATTTCCTCCGTTTCAATTTAGATGACGTAATTTAATTAAAAACAAAGTTTAAGAAATACAGAAAAACTTTGTAATGTTTTCTTGATCAAAAAAATTGAGCCTTGACACTATTGTGTATGAGACACAAGGAAAACATTTATAAGTTCATGTTGTTTTATGTCTTTATATCAAAACAAACTTAATTCAGAAAAGGTTGTTACAAATCTTAATCATTTATCGATGTCTCCTTAAACACAAAGCAAACAAGTATTTTACTTGCTTTAGGCTCCAAAAAAAATAATTAAGATCCCAAAATTGTTAAAGTTTTGTAAATGTAAATACTTTTCACTCACAAAATTTATTTACTTTTCTAATGAATTTCATTTCCAATGTAGTTCCAACATTTATATATTCTTGTACAATTTCAATTTCAAACTGCAGTGATTTTTTTTACTTCAACCAAATATTGTCCAAACGACCTATAAGGGTGTGTTTGGTTCGAAGGAAAATGTTCCTTGAAAATATTTTCTTGAAAAATAAGTGGGTTTTTACTTTTTTTTTTTTTAGTGTTTGCAATTACTTCAAGCAAACACACCCTTTGATTTCATATTATTTGATACATATTGACTTGACACAATCTTTAAGTAAACATTTATTAGAGGAGTATTTTACTAAACTAACCTTATTAATAAAATTTCGGAGAACTCTAAATTTAATACTAAACGTAGCAAAAGAAAAATATATAAAAATTTCTCGATTTTCTTAATTAAACAAAAATAAGAAAATATTCTTTTTGTTTTAATATAGAAGTCTAAGTAATTTGAAAACGGAATTATAAACCTTACCAAATTTGACTTTTTGCCCAGTTCAATAAAAAACCTGATTCCCAATCCCTGTCAAATTGGGGATATTCTTCAATTTTTTTAAAAAAAAATCATATTTTCATAAAACATATACTAACCTTATTATATAACCAAATTCCTTTTTCACTAATACCACATTGAATTTTCAATCAATAAAACCTGTCAACCCCTAACCTCAACAATCCTCAAATTTTACAAGTTTCCCATAAAACCTTCAAGAATTACCAGATAATCATACGAATACGCCGCGACGATACGTCTCGAACGTACGAGTAATTAATCGTATGGATTTGGAAGCAGAATTATTATTACTGCTTAATGATGATTATTGTTTCGAATTGGAGCAAATTTCAATGTACCTAAAGATGAGAATGCATTATGTTGCTGATAATCATGAGCCAGAAACATGTGCAATATGCATAGTATGTAACAATTTTTGGTTATTTATTTTTACTAAATAAGACGTTGATTATACTTAGCTCCAATACCAAAAATACTTTAAGGATGTGTCAGGTCAACAAAAGTTAAAAATATAAAACGGAGGAAGTATATAGAGAATTTGATCATTTTTTTTTTTTGGTTCTTTGGGGGTGCTAATTGAATTTACTTGTTTTGGCAGCTTGAATATCAAAATGGAGATATTATTGGGAAACTTCAATGTGAACATGAGTTTCATGTGGGCTGCATCAAGAAGTGGTTGTTGAGGAAAAAAATTTGTCCATTATGTAGAGGTTCAGCTGTGCCTGGTGATTAAATGTGGATTTATATTTGAAGTTTATGTGTTCTATATTGATTTTAAGTTAATATATAATAATATTTTATTTTATTTTTGTATATTTTTACTAAATTTAATTTCATAATTTTTAAATATCTAATAATTTATTCCCTTTATTAGGGCTATAGCTTATATACATAACATATCAAATAATAATAATAATAATAATAATAATGTTTTTATGAAAATATTTTTATAAGATTTCTCATCAATTATATATCAATTCAATTTACATTAAAAAGCGAATTAACCAAATTATATTGAGTTAAATTTCTTACACAAAAATTAGTCCACTTAAGAAAAAAACTTCATTACTAAAAATGTCCATTCGATCGAGATTTGAAACATCAAGAGAATTTACAATCTAAAATTTAGAACTATTTAGAGGTGATTTTGAGTTGATAGAGATTGAATAGTCAATATATACTTCATGTATAATTAAGTTATATTCACCTTTTTGAATATATCATAATGTATAGTCATTGTATAACTCATGTATAGGTAAGTTATAATGTATGGTGAATGAATGAGTGTATAATTTTTATGACTTTTGAAAGCTACTATAGTCAATATATACTTTCTATAATTTATGGTTATTTTTTATATAAATAAAACATGACTATATCTGTTGTAACTAACTACCTCCGTCCACTTTTATTTGTCGTGTTGCGCTTTTCAAAAGTCAGTTTGACTAATTTTCAAAGTTAAATTAGATTATATTAATTCGATATTTAAAATAAATAAATTAGATATTCAAAAACTATGCGAGAAGTACTATAAATTACAATTTTTTGTATATTAATATGATGAAAAAATACATCGTAAAATGCTATTCAAAGTTCTTATCGTTTGACTCTAAAAATGAAAATCATGACAATTAAAAGTGGACGGAGAGAGTAATTACTTTATTGTGTATATTTAAAACTTGCCTATTTTAATTTTAAAGGTGTTTGAATTAACTTTTTTTTAAGTGACTTATAAGTTAAAGTCAAAAATCATAAGTTGAGAACACCCAATTTTTGACTTTTTTTTTTGTTTGTTTGTATTTTTTCAACTTTAATTTGTATTATCCAAACATTTTCTAAACCAAAAAAATAACTTAAAAACCAAAAAATATTAAAAATAAATCAATCCAAACACCACTAAAATTGAGGTGTTCCATCCGATATGGCCACCCAAATTTTCAACTAAACATATTTTTGGCAATAAATTCCATTTAATTTAGATTTCACTAGTCATTTAAAGAAAAATAAATAAATTTAATTTAGAGTAGATCTAAGAATTTACCAACCAAAAAATAGGTGTATGAGTAGTTTATTCAATTTACAAAATTAAAATTTATATGTGTATATATGAGAATAATATATTCTTTATCTTCTAAATTTATAAAATATTTTTAGAAAATTATTAATAACTTTTATGATTGCGCGAAGTAAGAGTAATTTTATTAGTTATTGTATATTTCTGAAAATTTTCCTTCTTACAGATTTAAATATATTCAACTTAGTCAAAGAAAATTTTCAACTAAACNGTTTATGTGTTCTATATTGATTTTAAGTTAATATATAATAATATTTTATTTTATTTTTGTATATTTTTACTAAATTTAATTTCATAATTTTTAAATATTTAATAATTTATTCCCTTTATTATGGCTATAGCTTATATACATAACATATCAAATAATAATAATGTTTTTATGAAAATATTTTTATAAAATTTCTCATCAATTATATATCAATTCAATTTACATTAAAGAGCGAATTAACCAAATAGTATTGAGTTAAATTTCTTACACAAAAAAATAGTCCACTTAAGAAAAAAACTTCATTACTAAAAATGTCCATTCGACCGAGATTTGAAACATCGAGAGAATTTACAATCTAAAATTTAGAACTATTTAGAGGTGATAGAGATTGAATAGTCAATATATACTTCATGTATAATTAAGTTATATTCACCTTTTTGAATATATCATAATGTATAGTCATTGTATAACTCATGTATAGGTACGTTATAATGTATGGTGAATGACTGAGTGTATAGTTTTTATGAGCTTTGAAAGCTAATATAGTCAATATATACTTTCTATAACTTATGGTTATTTTTTATATAAATAAAACATGACTATATTTGTTGTCAATTAATTACTTTATTGTATATATTTAAAACTTGCCCATTTTTAAAGGTGTTCAGATTGACTTTTTTAAAAGTGACAATTATAGGTTAAAAGTCAAAAGTCATAAGTTGAGAACACCTATACCAGATTATCAACTACACACCTATATTTCACGAGATTACCAACTACACACCTACATACCGTGAAATATAGGTGTGTAGTTGATAATTTGGTTATAACTTATAGGTTGAGGCATGAGGGGTCATTTGGCTATTTTCTTTGCAAACTTTTGATTTTTTTAAAAAATTTTTTAATACTTTTTCAACTTTAAAAAGTGCTTAAAAACACCTTTTTGTGTTATCCAAACACTTCTTAAACCAAAAAATAGCTTTTTATGAAAGCCAAAAACCATTAAAAATAAGTCAATTCAAACGCCTATTAAATTGGGATGTTCCAACTTCCATCCAATAACTAAACACGTCGTACAAGACCACCCAAATTTTCAACTCCATTTTATTTAGATTTCACTAGTCATTTAAAGGAAAATAAATTAATTTAATTTAGAGTAGATCTAAGAATTTAAATTTACCAACCAAAAAATAGGTGTATAAGTAGTTTATTCAATTTACAAAATTAAAATTTATATGCGTATATATGAGAATTATATATTCTTTATCTTCTAAATTTATAAAATATTTTTAAAAATTATTAATAACTTTTATAATTGCGCGAAGTACGAATAATTTTATTAGTAATTGTATATTTCTGAAAATTTTCCTTCTTACAGATTTAAATACATTCAACTTAGTCAAAGAAAATTTTCAACTAATCATTAAATTTTATGTCATCTTTGGCAATAAATTCCATTACTTCCTATACCACATTGTTTTATCTAGATTTCACAAGTCATTTAAAGGAAAATAAATTAATTTTATTTTGAGTAAATCTAAGAATTTAAATTTCTTCCATAAGAGTAAATATGAATATATACCATAGTCTTGTAATAATAATATTGACATAATCTCCTCTATCAGTGTTGAAAATGAAAGTGAAATTGTATGTTATAAAAAGAACTCATGACTAGGAAAAGATCTAAAAGAAAATGAATTTCATAAAAATATTAGTAGTGATTATCTTTACCTCTCTATGCTTTGTGGCTCATATTTCATATGGAGACCTGATAGACGATCTTTGTCAAAAGACTAATGACATTAACTTATGTGTCAAATCTCTCATAGCAGCTCCTAAAAGTGCTTATATGCTGATAAGAAAGGCTTTGTCAAAAGTTTGTAAAACCCTTTCTTTTAAGGAAATATGATGATTTCCCGTTAAACGGCTACTATAAAAAAAAATGAAAAAATTCCAAATTTTTGTAAACATTGCAAGAATTAGTTGTGTCATATATTCTGTTGAATCGTAGATATAAAAATGATAAGGCTATGATATAAGTAGTAACAATTGGTGCTAANTGACACGAATTATAATTTTGTTGGCTCAAGCTAAAGCAAGCAACATTTTAAGTCAAATTGAAGTGTTGCAAAAGCAAACAAAAGAACCTGTTCTAAAGCAATGTCTTGATATTTGTTGGGAGAACTTTGATATGGCGGTTTCTCACTATTCAGATTCACTTGACTATTTGGATGCAAATAACTTTCTTGAAGCAGCAGACAGTGCAGGTGGTACCTTGGATGATGCTTACACCTGCGATGAGACATTTACTGAACCACCTGTTCGTCAATCACCACTAAAACAAAAAACGAATGATTTTATTCATTTTTCTTCTTTGACTTTAAGTTTCTTAAATCAATTCAAAAGTTTGTAAACCCGTTCTTTTAGGGAAATAACTAGTATGGTATTCCATCTTTGGGATGGGTTACTAATAAATTAAATTATAAGAAAATTACCAAATTTTCTATTTTCTTTGTATTGAATGAATGGATATTTCTTTGTCACACCTAAGTATAATGTTAGGCATTTGTCCCTAAGTCCAATTGAAAAGGGTTTTAGGTAGTTTTTGGGAGGTATAATAGAATGATTTATTATAGTTTTTAACTACTACTCCACACATGTTTTGGCTGTGGATTTTAATCCACATAACAATTCTCCAATTCAATATTGTTGGCCTCAGCTTTTCCATTTCTTGACAAAAGCGGGTAAATTTGTAAAAGAAAACATAAATAAACATTAGTTAAATGACTATTCCTAAAAGCGGATGTTGGTGTAATATACCATAAATATAGTAATAAATTATAGTTGAAACAAAATGAACAAAAACGAATAAACAAATCTTTAAGTTGAGGCGCAGATATCTCGTTTTCTTTATGGAGATTCAAGTCCACTGCAGCATAATCTACACTGATCCAACAGTATATCTATTGACTAGAGCCGTCAATATGGGCTAGGCCTGTTGGGCCAGCCTGGCTTAACCCGGGATTTAATAGGGCTGGGCTAAGATTTTTGGAGCCCATTTAAGAAAAAGAGTTTTTTAGCCCGCCCTGAATAAGCCTGCTGATTTGTGGGGCTTGAGAAATATAGGTAGGGCCGGCCCATGGGCCAAATAAAAATAATTAAAAAAATATAATATAGTATTAAAATTGAAAATTAAAGAGAATCCAAACTAAAAATCTATTTAATATTTAACTAATTGAAACTAATTGAAACCACATATAAATTGCAGATGAAAATGAAGATGTTAAGACAACCTTGGCACAAGCTGATTCAACTTAGTCAAAGAAAATTTTCAACTAAACATTAAATTTTATGTCATCTTTGGCAATAAATTCCATTACTTCCTATACCACATTGTTTTATCTAGATTTCACAAGTCATTTAAAGGAAAATAAATTAATTTTATTTTGTGTAAATCTAAGAATTTAAATTTCTTCCATTAGAGTAAAATATGAATACCATAGTCTTGTAATAATAATACTAACATAATCTCCTCCATCAATGTTGAAAATGAAAGTTGAATTGTATGTTATAAAAACAACTCATGACTACGAAAAGATCTAAAAGAAAAAAAATTTCATAAAAAATTAAAAATATTAGTAGTGATTATCTTTACTTGTTTATGCTTTGTGACCCATATTTCATATGGAGATCTGATAAACGATCTTTGTCAAAAGACTAATGACATTAACTTATGTGTCAAATCTCTCAGAGCAGATCCTAAAAGTGCTTATGCTGATAAGAAAGGCTTGACACGAATTATAATTTTGTTGGCTCAAGCTAAAGCAAGCAACATTTTAAGTCAAATTGAAGTGTTGCAAAAGCAAACAAAAGAACCTGTTCTAAAGCAATGTCTTGATATTTGTTGGGAGAACTTTGATATGGCGGTTTCTCACTATTCAGTTCACTTGACTAATTGGATTCAAATAACTTTCTTGAAGCGGACGGCTACTATAAAAAAACAATATGAAAATATTCCAATAATTTTTGTAAACATTGCAAGAATTAGTTGTCATATACTCTGTTGAATCGTATATATAAAAAGGCTAATGATACAAGTAGTAACAATTGGTGCTAAATGTTTATGTGGTACTAGTAGGAGTGACAAACGAGCGGGTCAGGAGATTTCACCACTATAATGGGTGTAATAGTTTCAAATCATAATGTAAAACTTTACTAGCCAGTGTTGTTTCGAAGGCTATCAAGATATCATGTATACAAATCCGTCAAATAATTTTACGAGGATTGTGTCATTTTGGGTACGATAGACTTTATATGCGGTGATACAATTGCGGTGTTCCAAAATTGTATCATTGAAGTGTTATGTTAACGATGTATCTAGGACGATCACATGACAACTTCATAATAATAGTGGTCATGCAAAGAGACATTGACCTTTTAATAAATCAAAATGGATAGATAGAGTTTACGTCGATGCCCTTAATTCACTCATTTTTATCTGGAGTACAAGAATAGAGAAGTAGGTGTAAATACTTCTAGCTAGACATATGAAGTGGGCAAATGCAACTAGTGATCCGGCTGCATCGGAATTCACTGTTAGGAACTTCATAAATGGTGATAAATGGATTCCCTATAGTGTTCCTTTTTATTTGAGGAATAGCTAGTCACCAGTTGGGGCGACTTAATAGAATTGATGGTTTAAAGTGAAACATTAATAAAAGGTCTTAAACAGATTCAATAAACTAGCTTATTGCCGCGCCCTGTTTTTACGCAAAAATGGACTTTTGACCTAACAACTCTTTTGGGTTTTGGGTTTAGGAGTCTTTTAGGTTAAAATAGGAAGGTTTAGAGATTTGAATCAGGACCGTTAATTTCATACGAGATGAAGGGCTAAGATTCGATCTAGGATTAAGGACGGTCAAGATTAAAAGCTGAAAAATTTTAAAATCATATTGAATTGAATTTGAAATGGCTAAAATTGAAATGAAATGGTGGCTATGATTGAAATGAGAATTTGAATTGGAGTGACTTGAATTGAAAGAAATTAGAATAGAGTAGGCTAACATTTAAATGATTTTGAGGAAAATTAAAAAAATGCTATCCAATTAAAATACTACAAATATTATAACATTTTTTATAAATAAAAATCACTTAAGCTTTAAAACATTCGAAATAAAATAATTATTTTGAGTTTTACTAATAATTTTAAAAATATTTTAATAATATTTACGATAATTTTATAAAGCATGCATACTAAAATATATAATTTTTAGACAAAATCGATTAAAATTTTAAAATCGAAATATTTTTTGAAAAAATACGTATTTAATCGAGTAGCACTTCCAAAAGGGTTATAGCTCGGTCAAAATTGGGTGCCAACACTTATACATGTGTCACACGCGTGCATCTCGTGCTTAACACGTGCATTTTGGGAATGAATGATGAATTGTCGGGCAACCAACGTTGACTTAATAGCCGATTTTGTCCGACCGAAAAAAGATGTCAGTGGGATCAATTGAAATGATATAGGGTTGGAAAGGGGTACGATCGAGACTTTTGTATTAAGCTGCCTACATATCTATGGTTATACGAGAATCAAGTCGTGTGTAGTTCTAGATTCCGGAGTAAATGAAACTCCTAAAAATTGAAAGAGCGGTACGGTATTTGAACGGGAACGATATTGGCTTGAATGGATAGGATTAGAGTAGCAAGAAAGGCATGACAGTGAGGTTCCCAGCTTTAAGCAAGGCTCGGATGAAAAAAAGCAATATGAGTTGCAAAGAATTGATAGGGCCTTCGTTGCGATAGATGTAAGCACGATAATCGTAGCTAAGAAGGCGGTTGGTGTTATCTGCAAAACGTTAGTCTCTGCAAATCTGTAGCTTGTAATATGATTAGAGAAAATATATCAAACAAGCGATAAAAGTAAACATGATGCAATTTCCCATATCGACCATGATGTTGCCATAAGACTATGAAAATGGTGTNGCCTACATATCTATGTTTATACGAGAATCAAGTCTTGTGTAGTTCTAGATTCAGGAGTAAACGAAACTCTTAAAAATTGAAAGAGCGGTACGGTATTCGGACGGGAACGATATTGGCTTGAATGGATAGGATTAGAGTAGCAAGAAAGGCATGACAGTGAGGTTCCCAGCTTTAAGCAAGGTTCGGATGAAAAAGAGCAATATGAGTTGCAAAGAATTGGTAGGGCCTTAATTGCGATAAATATAAGCACGATAATTGTAGCTAAGAGGGTGGTTGGTTTTATCTGCAAAATGTTAGTCTCTGCAAATCTGTAGCTTGTAATATGATTAGAGCAAATATATCAAACAAGCGATAAAAATAAACATGATGCAATTTCCCATATCGACCATGATGTTTGCCATAAGACTATGAAAATGGTGTAGGCTATGATGTCTAGGGCCATGATACGCAAAACTTAAATCCTCAGGTCATGCAAATGTTGTCTGCGGGTCATGAAAAATGATGTCTTTAGATTATGACACCTTTGGATCATGATAAGCAAAAATTAAATTCTTAGGCCATGATATGATGTCTGCCGGCAATGAAAAATGATGCATTTAGACCATGACGCCTTAGGAATATAAATAATGCGTAAAGAAAGCGTATCTGTTTGATGTAATTCGAGCATTGTTGATACTTGTGACTTGATTTGTATTTATTCTGGCACATGCAATTATCGGGCACATGCGATCTTAGGCACAATGCAATAATGCAATTCTCGGGCACAATGCAATCTTCGGGCACAATGCATTTTCGGGCATATGCAATTCGGGCACAATGCAATCTTCGGGCACATGTAATCTTTGAGCACAATGCAATCTCGGGCACATGCAATCCTCGAGCACATGCAATCTTCGGGCACAATGCAATCTCGGGCACATGCAATCCTCGAGCACATGCAATAATGCAATTCTCGGGCACAATGTAATCTTCGGGCACATGCAATTATCGGGCACATGTGATTCGAGCACATGCAATCCTTGGGCATATGCGATAATGCAATTCTCGGGCACAATGCCGTCTTCGGGCACAATGCAATCTCGAGCATATGCAGTTCGGTCACAAATGCAATTCTCGGGCACATACATAATAGTTGATTGAGGGCATAAAGTATCGTTGGACCTTCGCCTTATTGGAAGGGTCGGGTGCCATTTGTTGGCGACTTTTAAGCTCAGAGTATTGTAGCTTGACCCTCCATCCTATAGTAGGGAGAGGCTCTCGTTGAATGACGATTGTTCAAGATTTATATGAAGTAGCTTGATCCTTCCGTTTGATTAAAAGGATGGGGTGCCATTGATTAGCGATTTGTCGGGTTCAATATAGTGGTATGTTGATCCTTCAAGTGATGTTGAATTTGTTTCTTGTATGTGTACCTGTATTTTCTGCATTCAACGAAAATAGTTAAAATGGGAGATAGATCTGTATCCCTGATTTGGCGCAGTATGCTCCTTTGACGTCTGCTAGAATGTCTTTTGAAGTGTTGTCGAAAATTTTGAGGTCCCCTCAAAATTTTCTGCCCCAGTGTAGAACTTATGCTATTCAGATTTTTGTTGTAGATTGTAGCTTGATTGTTGTGAGTTTTTGAGATACTCTAAAAAAATTTGGCCCAATCTTGATTTGCAAGAAAATATGCTTTTGAAGGAATTTTTGAAATCCTCTAAAAAATTTTGCCCCAGTTACTAATTTGCGCAAAGAAATGCTTTTGAAGGAATTTTTGAGTTCCTCGCAAAAATTTTGCCCTAGTATCATCACTTGCAAGAAAATGTCATTTTGATGGAATATTTGAGACCCTCTAAAAAATTTTGCCCCAGTTATACAGTCAAAAAGGGAAAATGGAATTTTTTATTATGATAAGACCGAACTCCATAGTAGCGCCTACGTATCCCCTCTTAAACGGGAATCAGGTCTGACGTAGTTCCAAATACAAGAGCAGAAGACATTAAATAGAGCATTCTTAGGTAAAACTGATAGATTCTGATCAACTTTATTGCCTATATGCTGACATGTGTTCTTTCCTTGTCAGAACTGACGGAACCTGAATGTAGAAAACTTAAACTTTAAACGGCGCAAGCCTTTATTGGAAACTTCTTCAAATGAACTTCGATATGTTCATTGTTGGGATTTCTTTGGCACAAGGTCTGTCTAGTGTATAACTTTAGCCTCAATCAATTGATGAATTTTGCCTCCTAGAGCACGACATGTTTCCGTAGTATGTCCTTTCATCACTGAATGATAGTCACAAATCTCGTTTGGGTCATACCCCTTGGATTGAGTAGATGGATTCTTGGAAGGGATAAGTGTCACACAACCAGCCACTTTAAGCCTTTTATTTGGTCAAAGGATTCAGCTAAAGAAACGTAAACTTTAATAGGCTTCTTCGCAACATTGAATAGGTTTTTGCGAATATAAGGTTGAGTGAGGGTTTTGACATTGTGGACATGATAGACGGGTTGTTGATATGGTAAATGAGGCTTTTGGGATGGAGGCATTTAATATGGAGGAATTTGAAATGGTATGAGAGGCGCGTGATGCCAAAGAACTTGGTGCAGAGGCGTTTCATATTGAGGAGCTTGTATGATGGGATTCTGCAGGTGCAGAGTGAGATATGAAAGTCTAGAGGCATATGCAAGATGTTGAGGAGGATATTGGTAATTTGGAATGTGAATGTTCCTTGGAGGCATATGAATGGAGCTTAGTTGGGTTTTAGGATGAGGAGTAGGGTGAGTTGATGAAGGATTCTTTTGGAAAGTGTCTTAACTTATGACATGCGACTTATCCATGTTTTTCTCCAAGGCAGGATTGACAGAGATTAACAGATTAGCCAATTCACTCATATTCGACGCTTCTTCTTCTAACTTCTTTATTTTCCGGGCTTGAGACCAACTCGTCTAAAGGATGCTTCTTCTCGATAGTTTTACCTATGACCTTCTTATTAGTCACTTTTCTCTTTCCTTTGCGATTCTCAGTTGGAAGAGAATGAAGATCGCCCTTTGATCGTGTGTGGTAAACCATGGTCTACAGATCAACCATTGGGGAAGGGTAAAAATAAAAATAAAAGCAAAAGAAACTCAAGTTAGAGCATTCCATAAATTGATATAACAAACACATTATTTTAAGATAAACGCTCTAAATGCAAGGAGCCTCGTTGATCCAGAGGTAGGCCTAAGACGACATATAAGTGATGCACAATAATTAATTCAAGCCTTATTTGCCAATTTGAAGTTTAGATTAGAGGAAATAAACAAACTTTATTTATTATAAAATTCTAACAATACATCATAATTGAAAAACAAGAATTGAAACAAACTAAGGGAAAGGGGGTAACAATAGGAAAGCCATTCTAAATTCTGAAATCTTGAAGATATCGGTTCCAAGAGCTTGGCGCCAATTGACTTCTTGTATAGGGAGTGACTTTATGCTCGATCTTCAACACGTTGCGTGCCTATATGTTTTCCCTTTCATCAGTAAGTCCATAGTATCCTTCCCTACTCAATTCTCTGTCTTTAACCTCTTTTAGGATCCATATGTAATACTCACGTGTGCATAAGGCCTGTCGTGCACCTATAGGAATGGTCAACACCCGCTCCCATCTTCGAAGTATGATGTGGACTTGTGATTTATCTAATCCAAATTCATACTTAAATTGTTCCATGTTAGACCGGAGTGGTATTACTTGAGTTCCCCCAAATTGGCGGAGTGGTATGGTTGAACGCCCTTTAAGCTAATAAGCTCAATGAAGTATCGGTCATCGCCTCTTACTATAACATGAGGGGTGGACAATAAATGGAGCTTCCATTGAATGTGGTAGCTCTCGAGTTCTATAAAAAATATATTCCAGTCTACGAATCCTACATAGGCGGTTAAAGCTACCATTCTTCTTGGATGATTATCAATCTTGTTGCCATAACCAAGAAAGATGTCTACCGCGTCAGACCGTAGGTAGAAATGTTCAATAGCCCATAATTGCAGCAAAAAGTTGCATCCCTCGAAAAATATTCTACCGTTGACGCATGCTAACAGACTCCTCATTACTTCGGCCAGGATCATGGGCACTATGATTTTCCTAGGTTCGCCCTCTCTTTGA
The DNA here is from genome assembly GCF_019186545.1 of Solanum stenotomum. Classification (NCBI taxonomy): domain Eukaryota; kingdom Viridiplantae; phylum Streptophyta; class Magnoliopsida; order Solanales; family Solanaceae; genus Solanum; species Solanum stenotomum. The sequence continues at coordinate 57,421,638 of NC_064287.1, forward strand.
GCTAAATCTCGAACCACAGAACCCAATCGTGTGTCAATTTTTCTCCTTATTTTAGGAAAAATCAGGGATCCTAGTAGGGCAATAACGAAGGCATTTAGACGATATGTTCCCATTTCTCGACGGAGCACTCAAACTCATCACTAAAAGAGTAATAACTACCTCTCGGCCAAAACGTGAATATAGAAGATCAAAATGAATTCACCCAAGGTCTAAAGAAGACAAGGTTGGATTTGATTTCATTCCCAAACTTTTTAGAAACTCCCTCGATAACGGCTTATAGGGTACCATCATTTCACACTCGTGGTATGGCTGGTCAATGAAACCACTTATCTCCTCAATCGTTGGCGCCAAGTAAAAATCCACGAATTTAAAGACCATCCTCACAGGGTCCCAAAATTCTAACAAGGCCCTAATCAGGTGAGGGTTTGGTATGACAAATATGAGGTAGGTAAGGCCACCCAACAACCGACGAATCACTCTTTCGCGGTCTCTCTTAATATCAATCCACCAGTTTCTTAGCTTGCAGTTTACATCTACGACCATTTGCGGGTTTGAGAAGTTGAGAGCATCCATGACTCTGTAAACAAAATAACAAACAACTTTTGAACTCCATTTTGGCAAAATTTGGCTTAATTTAATAAGCGTGATCACATTGACACGTAATTATGCAATTTGTCTAAGGAGTGTTAGGGCCTTTTAGACGATAGGGTGACTACTAATTATGTGGATTGACACCAAGGGTCAAACCACCTAGGGCTTATGCAGCACGTATGACCTAATTAAGATTTCTAATAGTTGGCTTGACACGGACTTGAAAGAGATTCTATGCGAGAAGGCTAGTGGTTTCCCGATACTTAAACTATCCGTTCCATCCACGCAAATGCCGACTCTCTATAATGGGTAAATAAGAAAATTGGAGTAATTGTGAGAGGTGCAAAGACATGACATCACGGTAAAAAATAAAAAGGAAGAAAATCTTAATTAGGGAAAGTATGAGCAGAATGCCAGTTTATTAAAGCAGTAAACATTTAGCATATAGATGGAAAGCAATAACATATATACAGTTTATGAAAAATAATAAAAAAATAAATAGATAAATGTATAAATAAAGTAAATACTCATACAAACACATAAGAGAGTCAACCAAAATAAGCAAATAACAATATAAAAAAAAAACAAGGAAATACACAAAATAAATAAATCCCACATAAAGCATGAAACACGTAATGGTTAAAACTAAATATCTCTAGCGGAGTCGTCATTTTGTCGCTTCCCGTTTTTTCGCAAAAATGAACTTTCAACCTAACAACTCTTTTAGGGTTTGGGTTTAGGAGTCTATTAGGTTAAAATAGGAAGGTTTAGAGATTTGAATCAAGACTGTTGATTTCATAAAAGATGAAGGGCTAAAATTCAATCTAGGATTAAGGACGGTCAAGATTAAAAGCTGAAGTTTTAAAATCATATTGAATTGAATTTGAAATGGCTAAAAATGAAATGAAATGGTAGCAATGATTGAAATGCGAATTTGAATTGGAGTGACTAGAATTGAAAGAAATTAGAATAGAGTATGCTAACATTTAAATGATTTTGAGGAAATTAAAGAAATGCTATCCAATTAAAATACTACAAATATTATAACATTTTTTATAAATAAAAATCACTTAAGCTTTAAAACATTCGAAATAAAATAATTATTTTGAGTTTTACTAATAATTTTAAAAATATTTACGATAATTTTATAAAACATGCATACTAAAATATATATTTTTTAGACAAAATAGATTAAAATTTTAAACTCGAAATATTTTTTGAAAAAATACGTATTTAACCGAGTAGCACTTCTGAAAGGGTTATAGGTCGGTCAAAATTGGGTGTTAACACTAATACATGTGTCACACGCGTGCATCTCGTGCTTAACACGTGCATTTTGTGCAACACGTGTACGTCTTATACGTCACACATGCATCATGTGCATCANAGCACTCTAGAGTCAGGGGTGAGCCTCATTGCTTCCAGAGGGCTCAGTTATTTTGTTCTCTTAGTTTTGTTTATTAGGGTGTTGCGGGGTCTGTCCCAACATCTATCTAAGTATTTTATAGGCTTCATAGCCAGTCAGTCAGTTAGTTTTGAGTCTCTTATCTATGTATATATGTAAGTATTCTATTTTGAGACTCGAGTTGCCTCTTTGGCCAGATATGTATCATTTAAGTTGTTTATGTCTCTGCATAGCACTGAGTTATTCTGTTGAGTAGGTTTCCGCTGAGTTAAGAAAGCCAGGCCAAGGGTTCGCTTGGGGCCAGCAATGGTCTCCGAGTGCCGGTCCCGCCCAGGGTGTAGGCTCGGGGCGTGACACATACTTAAATTGTTCCATGTCAGACCAGAGTGGTATTACTTGAGTTCCCCCAAATTGGTGGAGTGATATGGTTAAACGCCCTTTAAGCTAATAAGCTCAATGAAGTATAGGTCATCGTCTCTTACTATAACATGAGGGGTGGACAACCAATGAAGCTTCTATTGGATGTGGTAGCTCTCGAGTTCTATCAAAAATATATTCCAGTCTACGAATCCTACATGGGCGGTGAAAGCTATCATTCTTCTTGGATGATTATCAATCTTGTTGCCATAACCAAGAAAGATGTCTACCGCGTCAGATCGTAGGTAGAAATGCTCAATAGCCCATAATTGTAGCAAAAGGTTGCATCCCTCGAAAAACATTTTTTTTGTTGACGCATGCTAACAGACTCCTCATTACTTCCGCCAGGATCATGGGCACTATGGTTTTTCTAGGTTCGCCCTCTCTTTGAGCTAAATCTCGAACCATATAATCCAATCGTGTGTTAATTCTTCTCCTTATTTTAGGAAAAACCAGGGATCCTAGTAGGGCAATGACGAAGGCATTTAGACGATATGTTTCCCATTTCTTGACGAAGCACTCAAAATCATCACTAAAAGAGTAATAACTATCCTCTCAGCCAAAACGTGATAATAGAAAATCGAAATGAATTCACCCAAGGTCTAAAGAAGACAAGGTTGGATTTGATTTCATTCCCAAACTTTTTAGAAACTCCCTCGATGATGGCTTATAGGGTACCATCATTTCACACTTGTGGTATGACAGGTCAATGAAACCACTTATCTCCTCAATCGTTGGCGCCAAGTAAAAATCCACGAATTTGAAGACCATCCTCACAGGGTCCCAAAATTCTAGCAAGGCCCTAATCAGGTGAGGGTTTGGTATGACAAATATGAGGTAGGTAAGGCCGCCCAACAACCAACGAATCACTCTTTCGCGGTCTCTTTTAATATCAATCCACCAGTTTCTTAGCTTGTAGTTTACATCTACGACCATTTGCGGGTTTGAGAAGTTGAGAGCATCCATGATTCTGTAAACAAAATAACAAACGACTTCTAAACTCCATTTTGGAAAAATTTGGCTTAATTTAATAATCGTGATCACATTGACACGTAATTATATAATTTGTCTAAAGGGTGTTGGGGCCTTTTAGACGATAGGGTGACTACTAATTATGTGGATTGACACCAAGGGTCAAACCACCTAGGGCTTATGCAGCATGTATGACTTAATTAAGATTTCTAATAGTTGGCTTGACACGGACTTGAAAGGGATTCTATGCGAGAAGACTCGTGATTTCCCGATAGTTAAACTATCCCTTCCGTCCACGCATATGCCGACTCTCTATAATGGGTTTTTGAAGAGAATTAGAGTAATTGTGAGAGGTGCAAATGCATGACATCACGGTAAAAAATAAAAATAAAAAGGAAGAAGATCCTAATTGGGAAAAGTATGAGCAGAATATCAGTTTATCAAAGCAGTAAACATTTAGCATATAGATGGAAAGCAATAATATATATACAGTTTATGAAAAATAATAAAAATATAAATGCATAAATGAAGTAAATACTCAAACACAAAATAAGCAAATAACAATATAAAAATAAACAAGGAAATACACAAAATAAATAAATCTCACATAAAACATGAAACACGTAATGGTTAGAACTAAATATCTCCAGCGAAGTCGTCATTTTGTCGTCTCCCATTTTTTCGCAAAAATGAACTTTTGACCTAACAACTCTTTTAGGGTTTGGGTTTAGGAGTCTTTTAGGTTAAAATAGGAAGGTTTAGAGATTTAAATCAAGACTGTTGATTTCATAAGAGATGAAGGGCTAAGATTCAATCTAGGATTAAGGACGGTCAAGATTAAAAACTGAAATTTTAAAATCATATTGAATTGAATTTGAAATGGCTAAAAATGAAATGAAATGGTGGCTATGATTGAAATGAGAATTTGAATTGGAGTGACTCGAATTGAAAGAAATTAGAATAGAATATGCTAACATTTAAATGATTTTGAGGAAAATTAAAGAAATGTTATCCAATTAAAATACTACAAATATTATAACATTTTTTATAAATAAAAATCACTTAAGCTTTAAAACATTCGAAATAAAATAATTATTTTGAGTTTTACTAATAATTTTAAAAATATTTACGATAATTTTATAAAGCATGCATACTAAAATATATAATTTTTAGACAAAATTGATTAAAATTTTAAACTCGATATATTTTTTGAAAAAATACATATTTAATCGAGTAGCACTTTCGAAAAGGTTATAGGTCCGTCAAAATTGGGTGTTAAACACTTATACATGTGTCACACGTGTGCATCTTGTGATTAACACGTGCATTTTGTGCAACACGTGTACGCCTTATACGTCACACGTGCATCATTTGTGGATCATGTGTCAATTAGTAATATGTGATTCATTTATAATTTGTATCTAACTCTAAAATGATATGATTTTTTTTACTCCCATAACACTTCAATATTGCATTACTCCCATATGATGATTACAAAGCAATACTAATATGATGATTTTTTTGAATAAAACCGAAATGACGGCATTCATAAAATAAAAAACAGAAACTTACAAGCTGGAAAACAAACGTATTAGAAAAGTTCATCAAGCCACATTCTTTATCTCGTTGAAATATTCATCGAGGTCCGCTTGGAACCGATTTATCCAGCGCCGTTTGCTTCTCTTTCTTTGATCATTTCTTCTTTTTTCCATCTCCAACTTCATCTCTTCTCTCGTAATCGATTCTTCACGTTTTCTCAGTTCTATTTCCAAGTCATCAAGCAGTTGTTGCTCGATGAAGTTAAGAACGACGGCTATCATTGTTCTTTCTCAAATTTCATCTTCAAAGATTGCCATAGATCAGTGTATTACCAAAAAGTAAGCTTCTTGTGCTTGAATCTTAGCGAGGGCAATTGTTCTTGATCCATTTTTTAAGGGCCTCTTGCAGTTTGGGGTAAATCCTCCAAGGTAAAGAAATTGTGGTCTTGGATGCTCTATTTGGCCATTGCATCTACAACTTGATTAGCCTCTCGATAGCTGTCACGACCCGAGAGTACCCCCTAATCGTAACATGGCGTATTTGACCCCGAAGGGGTCTTATACGAGCCACATAGTCATTCATTGCATTCAATAATGAAAATAGTGCGGAATAAAAAAAAAACTTATTTACATCCACACATTTAAATTTCCTTAAAACAACTTTAAAAACACACAGCGGAAGTCTAAGTCTCACATGACCATCTTAGACACAGTCACAAAACATAAGTAGGGACACGACCTTTACAATCAAAAGAAGTCTATTAAGTCTATTACATGAACAAAAGAACTTAAAAGTCTTATCCTCGAATCCATGAGGACATACCAAGTCTTGGAGGAAAACAATCCAACACTTCAAACTAGCTAGGAGAGATCACTTGCCGGAACCTACACTTATAATAAAAATATAAAGAATATGGGTTAGTACACAAAATGTACTAAGTATGATGACCATNATGTAATTATGTATTATAATTTTTAATATATTAATTATTTCATTTTTCTTTTTTTTAAATCTTTTTATTGGTGGTCCCAATTTCTTTAAAGCTTTTTCATTTTTCTTTATTTTGAGTTCTTCTTCTTCTTCTTAAGCTATCACTGCATTTGTCGCCGTTGATTGTTTGATGGAAGCACATCCAACACTCTACCCATAAAAATGAACTCTTAAAAATAGAAAGGGTGGAGAAGATGATGACACTTTCATTGAAAAGTCAATAAAGTTCATGATTTTTCCGTTTGAACTCGCCGCAGGATTCACCGGAGAAGATCACTACCGAAAAAGATTCATGAGAAAGATAATGATTTCTATTAAAAATTTTATGACATTTATGCATAAAATTCATGATTATATTGTCTAAATTTTTCAAAAGTTCACCGAAGAAAATGATTTCTCAATCTTTGTCTTCTCTATTCTCACCGGAGAACTACCAACAACCACCACAATGTTATTTTTATGTCTCATATCATCAATAGCATATTTGATTAATCAATTACACACAAAAAATACTAATGAATTACATACATACTTATCATGATTTTTAAAAATTTTTACAGATCTTAAAATTTTTATTTGTTCCATTGATCATAATGGTGTTGCCCATCGCCTATCACCGCTACCAACATCTCTATACTTCATAATCGACTTATTGACTCCTATTTTCTCTTTAAGTTTTTATCTTTTCCTTCAATTTATGAACAATGGAGAAGAAAGAAGAAATAGATTTTAAAAAGAAATATGTATGGTGAGAGAAGGAAGATGTCCAAGTTTTTAATTTTTTGCAAAAGTTAAAGAAAATATCAAGGAAAAATGTTTTAAAATTTTTAAATAATATTATTTATGTGTGAAAACGCGTGTACAACACTTTTTTTTTTTACACAAAACTGAGATTGTCTTCGGAAGGGGGTATTAATATCATTTTGAACAAGATTAGGTGTGTAATAGGTCGCCACAATAGTTCGAGCATGTAACTGACTTTTCAGCACAAGTTTAGGGTGGAATTTATGTCTTTTCCCTTATTAGATACAAGATTATTTTTACGGAAAAGGGTCAAAATTATTTCTGAACTATATGAAATAGATCACTTAATTCTCTGTTATATTTCGGGATCAAAAATACCTCCGTTGTTATCCCAAGAGACCACAAATACCCTCAAGAGTTAACAATATGTCAAATTTTAATGATATCGCAAGCCATGCGGGACTAATCCCTCCACCTAATTGCCAACTAGGATTCCACTAACCCATTCTTATATAACCCATCAATTCATCCCCTAAACTTAACTAACATTCCCACTAAAATTATTAAGTCGATAAAGAAAAAAGTTTTTGAAATCATTATCATATGCTAAACTTGTCACTTTTAACGTTGTACTAAAATACTCCATTTTGCATGAAACTTATCATTTTTAACGTTGTAATAAATTTGTTAGGTGGGAAAATTACTTATTGCTTGATTTATTATTTAGGCAAAATATAACAGGACTCTTCTTGATGAGGATTTTAATTTGTAAGTCAATACATAATTAAAAAAAAGAATGAATTAAATTTTAATGAAGTTTGGGAAAAGAATTAGATTTCAGATATGACTATATATATTTTTTCTAATATTTTTGCTTGTTTTGATTGGGTTAGATTTTGACTCGTTGAGTTATACTTTTAAATTTTTAAGAAGCTAAAAGTGCTAAAAAAACAAATAAATTAAAAAAAAGTTATTTTAGAAAATTAAGATGCTTGGAAAAATTTATAGGAAATAAAAGTGTTTTTGCATAGTCAAAAATTGTGTTTCAAAAACTAAAAAAGTAAAAAAATAATTCAAAAGAACTTATGAATTCTTGGGAAAACATAAATTACTGAAAATTTGACAAAATTGCTTTTCTAATAGGTTACCTAAATACAAAATACTACTCTCCAAAAATACTTTTTCCAAAAAACACTTCTAATAAAAAATAATTTTAAAAAAGAAATACTGGTTGATTTGATGTAATCTCATTGTATCATTTGTCTTCAATTACTTATTATTCAATACTCCTGTATTATATTTTATCTTACCTTTTGTTAGTAGCTTTACCCCATATCCTACTTCTCTTATAGATTTATCCTTCAAATCACCAATGCACAATATTAGATAACAACGAAAAATGACACAATCTATTCAAACATTGAATTCATCAAAATATTCAAACACAATATGATATAATATAATATAAATACGATATATTATGAAATAATATGTAATAACAGAGCGTAAATGTTTCACAAAATAACATTTAACTTCTCATTGAAGAGACCGTAGAACATATGATATTGTGCAATATTTTTTGTATATATGCACACATCAAATGGCTAGAGAAAACAACAAAACATTATAAAATCAAAAACATAAACAAAACAAATGGAAAAACTTTGAGGATTTTCAAGAGTTGTCTTCCCACAGCATGCTTTCCCTTGGCTTTGAATTAATTGGATTATATTGACCTGTATTTATACCAAAAAATAAAAACAAATATTTAGGTTTTCCCTTAATTATAACATAATTCTATAACCATATAAATATCATGACATGTTTAATACTATAAGTTATAAAAAAAATTTAGCACTATACATAGACGTGCCCAATCAAACATGACTTAAAATAAAGACATTTTAACATATTTGCCTGCTTGATTAAAATAATTACAATCACTAGCTAAATATATATTAATTATGTATATTCTATGTATATCATCATATGCAAAAAGTATTACTAATATTTTGATTATTATTTTGGTGAGTGGCTATACCTATATATGCATGTAACGATCCCTAAAATAAAACGAAGAAGTAAAAATTAGTTACAGTAACTACGTACGTACCTAGAAAACTTATTTAATATATATTGATAGTATAAAAATCTTTAACACTATATATTGGTCCATAAAAGTTATTTATTTTTATTTTTAAAGAAAAAAAAAAATGTTGCTAGGAATATATTCTACCTGTTAGAAAATATTGCTGGTTGAATTCATTATAGACTTGTTGTTGAGGCACAATAACTATAGAGCCATTACTATTTTCTGTTCTTAATTTTTCAATATTTTGGACATGATGTAAAGGATTTTTAATCTTATTATTATAAGATGACCATGATTCCACATTTGAATTATCATGATTTATATAATTAATATCATTCCTCTTAGTATTAATATTCCATCCATTAATCAACCCTTGTGTTGTTGCATCATATATCATGCCGTTAACGTTATTATCAGTATTGTTATTATTACTGCCCGCTTGTAATATTTGTTGGTATTGACTTTTGTACAACTTTAATTCCTCATAAACCCTTTTGTACTCTCCATATGGGCCTAAAACCGGATCTCTTTGCCTACAAAACGCTTCCCATATAAGCGATTCAATCGCCCTTCTCCGATCATCTTCTTTTAGATTTTTCACGATTTTCGTGATATTACTGACCCCAAACACCTTATGTACCGCCTTGAATTCGCGAATTTTCTCCGCGGGGAAATAAGGAGCTAGTACACACTTGTCCGTGCATTTCTTTCTTTGATGCTTGCACGATGCGCATGCAGCTGTTCCGCTAGGTTTTTGCATATTTTTTATATAGCGCGAATTCAAGTTCAATAAAAAAGAGAGTAATTATAACAACAAATTAAAATAAAATAGGTACTATGGTTTTTAATTTTTGTTGGCTGGAAAAGTAATACAAAAGGGAATTAAAGAGTACTTATATACGTAAATTATTGTAAGGTGCAAGAAGAAAATGTACCTATAGTCAAGAGCATGAAAAGATGGCCATAATTAAAGAATTAGAATAAAAAGGACAATAGGTTGATATATAGGGTTGTATATAGGTAAATCACATGAATAGTAAGTGCATGATACAAGTTAATTATTTTAAAATTTGCAGACTAATCTTGGTTAATTAATATATTAATTAGTAAATTATTTTATAAAAAAAGATTCTTAGTTAGAAGTTCTCATTTGCATGAGACCTGTCAACCGAATGAAATTTTATAGGGAACTTTCCTAAATCCCATTAGTGTAGGAGCTAATTATTTATATACAGGCCTAGTTTGTAATATTACGTATCTTATCAGATTTTGGTGCTTCCAGATACGTCCAGATACATGGGTCAAATTAAGGTGTAATTTATTCCACATACATTGTATCCAAGTGAATTCGCATGTATTTGGGATACATATCAAAACTTGCTCACCACTCTCCCATGTATCTGGTATTAAATGCATGCAAATCACTACAGATACAATACATGTATCTAATGTGTATTCAGTGTGATTCGCATATTGTACCTGGGGTACATACGAATCTCGCTCACCTCCCTCCCCATTCTTGCTCGCCTCTCTCCTATTTTTGTGTATTTGATAGAAAAAATACACGCATTTAAGTGTAAGATACGTAGAAAACTCTTAATTAATGGTAAAATACATAATATTTTATAAGTATATATAGTAATAGTATATATGATAGTGAAGTATGTCTGATTAGAAAGTTTTTTTCAATTTTGTACAAAATATTGCACGAAATTATCTTAAAATAGGATAGTCTTTAATTTTTGTCCCTTATATTTTGCGTTTGCATTTTTTTTTTTCCATAATCGATTGAAGTATTGCCTCCTGGAGCATACATTCTATAATTATATATTATAGTCCAAAGAAGTTCAACTTTTAGATGGCTTGAACAATAAGATTAAATGATCAAACTAAGATGGACAGACACCTAAAATAATAAATGAGCAGATTACTAGATTAAATCAGATAAAAAATATTTTCACGAACTAATTTTATCACGTCTAAGCAAAAATAACATCAGAGGTTAATTAGGAAATGAATTTCTTTGGGTTGACAATGAGATCAAGGCACAAATATTTCAATTAAGGATATAGCCATTTTATATTTAGCATTGTCCTTCCTTTAATTTGTAACCTTTTTTTTTAAAACTAGTAAAATTGTAACAATATGTTGATCTTACATAAAATGTGTAATGAAATATATTTCACCAATATCTGGACCCCTTATCACATTCGTCCATTATTCCTAAAGTGATCAGAGTGATTATTTACATCAAATCAATATAATTTATTACGAATAAGTGACTTAATACTGATTTAAAAAAATATATGTTAAAAATTATGGTTAAATAAGAAAATTATATTCAAACATATGATAATTACATACGTGTATAATGTATTGGCTTAACGTAAACATTCAATATGAATGAGATATTACCCTTTGTGTTTTAGCGTACATTGCTTAAAGGTCAATTAATGGCGACAGATCTAACAATAGGAAGCGAGTTTTCCAGAAGTCAATAATTTTGATTCAATAAGAAATTTATTCCATACGTAAAAAAAAATAAAAAACTCAAACTCATAAACTATTAGGTTAATCACTTAAAAAGAAAACTAATAAATCTCTTGTTAACTATCATGATTCATGACTAGTGCCTCTTATTATTAAAAAAATATATAAAAAAAGACAACTAGTTTTTAATTGGGAATATGGGAGGAAGGTACAAATAAAGAAATGAAATAGAAACATATTGGCCTACATGTGAAGTTAGTTTAGAGCCAAAGTGAGAAAAAATGCATAAAACATTCACATGGCAAGACATAATATCTTCTTCCACATTCCACAGCTCATCTTCCACATTAATATTCCATTACTTTGCTTATATTTTTATATCATTTTTAAAATAATAATAAAAAATTAATGTTCCCAAACATATCGAACATATAGAGTAGATACTCACGTTAAGTGATAAATTAATTATTCCTTCTTGCATGTATAAATTATTCTAGTTGAAATTCGATTTATCTTACTCATAATTAAGGATTTAATCTTATAATACTTAACTAAAGAAAAAACTATGTATATTAGATCGGATTCAAACTATTTTTTCTTAAAATTAAGTAAAATCCCTTTTATTGATGCGAGTTAAATGGACTCGCTCCTATTTGTATATTTATAAGAGAAGAATATTAGTATTCCGAGCCGGCTATCTAAGATATGAATGGACAAACGGATATAAGAGGAACCACATTATAAGTTATGAGTTCGATTAAATCGTGCCGTTCTAAAAATTTTCATTGATCAAGCGGTGCTCAATAGCACGTGCATGACAGCTATGCTTGAAAAAAGAGTATGTAGAGGAATGTTCTTTCTCAATTCCTCTTAATCATAATTATGCATGTTAACGAGGGTGACATAATTGGTTCTTCCTCTCTTCTAATTTCTTTATCGATACTCTTTTCTTTTTAATCCGTTAGAAAAATTATATTCATCTGTACATACATTTTTGTTTAGGTTATCAAGAGTCGATGACCTTTCTATCATTAATTAAGATGTATTGGTTAATATATAATCAGTCTCTTAAATTTATCAGAATTAAACTGTATGTTTTAATTGAATATCTCAATTCCTATTAAAGTGTTCAAATTAGATATTTCTAGTTCAAAATTTGAAAATCATTTTATGTGTATTCTCATTTATTTATCAATTAATTAAATTATCTACATAAAATATGTTTTTTTTTATATGCTTCTTCACCGATTTGGTGATTTGTCCCTTATATTTATACCAAAAAATACAGGGTAAAAATACATTTCCACAATTATATTTCATTTAATCATACACATTCACTTTCAATAGCCGTATAAACTCAAATATTTTCTATTTGAACTTGACACACATAACTAAAGGAGATAACACTTATATATATATATATATATAATTAACTTAAATTCTCAAAATCGAAAGTGTCTTATTGAATTTTTTTAGAGAGTCCTACCTTACCACTTGACTAGTAAGGGAAAAGCCCTTTACTAAACTAAGAAAATAGAATAGATAGGTTTTTTTTCGCTTCTTCGTCAAGCTTTCGAGCAGCTCTTCAGAAGAATTAAGATATTCAATTGAACATAACTGAGTTTGAATATCTTGACAAATTTAACAAAACGACTTTATATTAAACCATTATAAATTTCAAATGCATATAATATGTGTAAAAAATAATTTACATTTCTTAAATTTCATATCTAATCAAACACCGGACAATAATTTATGTCAACTAGAAAAATGCTTTAGATGATGAGTGATGAGCACAAGGGTACATGTGGTGTAAGTCCTCTATATTATTAAACTATTTGCTACTTTCTAGTAATACAGTTAAGACTCCAAACTTCCTACCAGCTGTTTGATAGCTGTCCTAACAATCTCCCCATGTGATACCTTCTTAATACCCCCCTCTTTAATTTGTCAATTTATCATATTGTAGACAAATTTTAATTTTCTTTGCTTCTTAATGAGACAAATATTCAAACTTATAGACATTGATAGCTCATAAGACAATGTCATGTGTATGTTCTCTTCAAAAATCTTTATCTTTTCTTTCACTTCATCACTTTGTAAAAATTTAGCCTTTGAGTTTCTCTGATCGGATCAGATAGCCCTTCCTTCCTTCAGGCAAGTATCTAAACTTGATATATCTAATTTCGTTTCGATCAATAACTTAGAGGTTTGTTTGAATGACTTTTTCTTTATTTATTGGTGTAAAGTAAATTGTAATTTTCTTGAAATTCCATCGATTTTGATAAAAAAAACAAGAAAAATGGCACACTTACCACCAAGGGCGCCTAACATGACACAAAATTGGCCGGATTTTTCGCTTCATCAAAAAATGGATAACTTAGCTCCGTCCGCTCATAATTTATGGGCGGATGAATTCCTCGACATGTCGTCGAGGCGTGGGTCCCACCGGAGATCAATGAGTGACTCCATTGCTTTTTTGGAGTCGCCCATGGTCGAAGAATGCCGGAGGCTATCCAGTACTACTCCGGGATCCGGTGGGACCACTAACGGTCACGAGGAATTCGAGAGATTCGAAGACGAACAACAGATCATGTCCATGTTTAACGACGACGTCCACGACATGTCGTGTTCCAACCCGTCATCGCCGTCCGATTACATCAACGTTAATGAAGATAAAAAGATGAACGGCCCTGATCAGATGATGATGCAGCTTAAGAGTGATCAAAATGAGGAAGTTGAAAGTTCATGCAAGACTAATGAGGAATTAGCCACAGCTAATCAAAATGCAAGTACTAATAATATTGAATATTCTTCTGAAAGAGTTGTTGATCCCAAGAGAATTAAAAGGTACTAATTATATACTTGATGGAATCGTGATTATGACTGGATACGAAGTTTAAGAAATATGAAAAGACTGAATGAGCGGTAATTATGACAGGATACTGGCAAATAGACAATCAGCACAAAGGTCGAGGGTGAGGAAACTACAATACGTATCGGAGCTCGAACGTAGTGTTAGCACTCTTCAAGTATGTGAAATTATTTATCAAATAATTTTATCTTAAATTTCTCTTAATAATAATTTATTATTTCTTTCTTTGAAAATATTTTAAATTCAAATAAAATATTATGCGTACCTCTCTTATTTTCTTGTTTGATTTATTGAAGGCTGAAGTTTCTGTTCTATCACCAAGAGTTGCATTTTTGGACCATCAACGTTTACTGCTAAATGTTGACAATAGTGCCCTCAGGCAAAAAATTGCAGCTCTAGCCCAAGATAAATTGTTTAAAGATGGTAAGTTTTTTTTTTTTAAACCTCATAATCATAATCTTTCATATTTGTGTCTATTAGCTGGTTATTTTTAGTTTGTCCGATTAGTGCTTACGTCAGAAATTTATAATTTACAATCTATATATAATATAATTTTGATGAAAGATGTTTAATTGATCATCTGCGATATATGTGGTGCCGCCATTGTCTCTGATATGCATCAATAATTAAACTACGAGTCCCGATTCAATATGCATATAAAGAGATTAAACTACGAGTCAGGATTCTATATCCATTAAGAATGTCATTTTTCTCATTTTAAAGAAAAATTCATATAGTCAAACGAGTCCGAGATCTCCCCATACATCACAAAAAGGGTGGAATCCCTTAATTCTTGTATTCTACCAGCGGACCAAATGCAATCCTATGCCTTCTGAAGATGCACTCTTTACTATATGCATATATATATATATATATATGTGATTTTTCCTGAAGTTAACGAGTGCACGTGCATTCCGAATTGATGTTCACTATTATATGCATGTATATAGCTCATCAAGAAGCATTGAAAGTGGAAATAGAGAGGTTGAGGCAAATTTATTACCAACAGAACATGAAGCAGCAAATGGACAACAACACTACACCACTTGCTGATTCAACTAATACTCCTCCTGAGATCAAAGTACAACTTAGTGTCAATTAGGTACTTCCTTCGTTTTAATTTATTTATCCTGTTTCAACTTGACACATCATGTAAGAAAATAAAAATAAAAACACTTTTGAATATGATAATCTTAAATTAGCTGTTTAATGTGCAGGAAAGCTAGACTATCTGATGGCATTTAGCAAAATTCATGTGAGAAAATCTCCTTTATCTGACAAGATAAGATCACTGAATTGATCTCTCATATTTTCTGGGACCATAAAAATCTTATTTTACTATTTAGTCAATTTTTATTGTTTTTTATGTTTAATTCATTTTAATTCCTTCAACCACATACAAGAAATAATGTATTATTGAAAGGGTAATAGTGGAAATTTTTATTTGGATGTATGAAAGAAGGAAATTGTAATTGATTTTCACTAATTGTCAAGAGAGAATTGCAAAAAATTAAGTGTTGATTCCATGAAGAATATTTTTTTTTTGTTTATTTCGGTATATATATGTCAAAATAATTATAATGTTAACAAATTGGAGAATATCTTAATAAAAATTTTGAACACTAAATAATAAATATGCAACAAGCATTGATAGGCAAAGCAACCTGAATATTGCAACCTAAATGACAAAAGTTCAATAATCGAAAACATCACTAGCTTATATGCTTTAACCTGAATAGAAAATTTTGTAAAAGTTTGACGTCTCTCCTCATAAATAAAAAATAGTGATACATCAAGAAAATACCCTAGAATGAGTTAATTTTTCTACCAAACAAACGAAAAATAGCAATAGAATTAAAGTAGGTTTAATTTCTTGTCGATACAAAAAGAGTAAATGTCCTTAAATATATGTTGCATGCAAAATAGTACTACGTAACTAGAAAAATAAACGAAAAATAGCAATATAGAATTAAAATGGGTTTAATATCATTTAATTTCTTGCTTGACAGTATTTTCAATCTATATTATTAGTTATACACCCCATCTAATATTATCCTTATACATAGTAAATAGTGGCATTAATAACAATAAGGGGTACTATTCTTATATCTTATACCAAATGATCTTTAAAAGAAATTAGTGAATATATATGTATATCAAGTCTAAAATAATTGGTACGATCAATGGATATGATAATGCAGTGAATGAGACCATTTAATTTCTCTCTTAATAGAAATTTTAGTTTCGAGTCATGGCTATAAAAAAATGACAAGGAGTATTTTCTCGAAATGGATCTAATTGCATGGTGTGAATTCATATTAACGGACTCCAATATAAATACCGAAGGCCAGATAAGAAAAAACCCCCAAAAAATCTGAATAATTTGTAGGTATGCATGTAATACTCATTTCACAACTAACAGTCTGAGTTATACACTGCAAAGAATTGGATACAAGTTGATTTTGTATGTTGATTTTGCACAAGTTGAGTTATACAATGCATTTTAATTATCGACTTGTATGTTGATTTTGCACAAATTAAATTATCGATTTTTTTTTTACAGAAATCAAGCTTAAAAGAGTTTTGTTCAAACTTGTCATGATTCATATATATAACATCAACAATAACATACTCAGTATAATTTCTCAAATGGGGTTGATTACAAAATAGTTCATTTAGCATCAGTGCTTTGGAGTTTATAATAGTATATACAATGTTACAACTTATACATATTTTTTGACACTAGCTAGCTAGTTGTTTTTAACTAATGAGTACTTGTAGAAAAAAAAACTACCAATTGATGGACTTAATTATACATATATTAAAGTTGTCTCATTTGGTCCATTGTTTTTATAAGGAGTGAAGTAACTACGAGTTTGATTGGACTTTGGAGTATAAAGTGGAGATCAAATTAAACAAATGGTACCTTAAAAGAATCTCAATTTTATCCTTTAGGTAACTCAAATGGTTTGATTTGAAATCTTCATAATAGAAATTCAAGTTCGAAAACCTTTGTCTGTTGTCACAAGGGTTGACGTTCAGGGCAGTTCAGATAATTTGGATTGAAACCTCTATAATTGAAAGTCTCGAATTTGAAATTATCCTTTGTCTGTTATCATAGGGGTTGACCTTCTAGGTCAATTTCGTCGCATAGATATTTGAACAATTATAACATCATCCATAATTGACGTCCATCACTTGAACAATGCAAAAGAATTGCTACAATGTGTGCTTTTGAGAAATTTAGATTATGATACATATATAACACATTGATTATTTTGTTCATATTTTTTCCCTTTATATTATAGCTCCTTTATATTGATTTAACAATGACCAACATTTCTCAAGCACAAAACAACCAATTCAAAATCGTCCTATAGCACAAGTTTAATTCTACAAATGTCTGAAGTTTTAGTTATATAAGATCTAAACTTCACGTAAAAAATAATTAAACATCGATTAAATATGACCTAAATATCATACCAAAATGGTTAAATTTTCAATTATATATAGCTTAAACCTAATGTAAAAATGTATTCAAATAAACTAAAAGATGTATATGTCTAAATTCCAAATTTGTTTGTTTGAAATTGATCAAAATGGCTATAACTTAAATAGAAGTCCTATAATTGGCTATTTATAAAAGTCCTTCTTTCTCCCTGCACCACCCCCACCCCCACTCCCTAAACCCACGTCCCCACTTTCTGCATCTTCTTCTCAAATCCTTCATCTCTCTCCTTCTTCATTTTCTCTCTCTATACATACATATATAATATATATATATATAAACGTACTGAGAGACCACCAGTAATGGGGGCGTACAGATCGGACGACGATTACGATTATTTGTTCAAGGTGGTGTTGATCGGCGATTCCGGCGTCGGAAAATCTAATCTTCTATCCAGATTTACACGTAACGAGTTCAGTCTAGAGTCGAAGTCAACGATCGGCGTTGAATTTGCTACTCGTAGCATTCGTGTTGATGATAAGGTCGTCAAGGCTCAGATTTGGGATACTGCCGGTCAGGAACGGTATCTCCATTTTTTCATTACTCAATTCTAAATTTTTGCTTCTATATTGGATAGATTAGCATTTGCGGTAGAAATTAGAATAATGTGTTAACATTTGGGATCTGAAATGCTGATACAAAATTGATTTGCAATAATCGACGTTATGTAGTATAGTTTTCGTGGTAAAGTCAGATCTGATACTTTCGTTAGGTTTACTTATGAGTACAAACTGTACCAGTAGGACAACAACAATGACATATTCGGTGTAATTGCATAAAGTAGGGTCGGGTGAGGATAGTGTACACAGACGTTACCCCTACCTTGTGAGGCAGAGAGGCTGTTTCCGAGTACAATTGTTTCAGAAAATGTTGAAATGTTCTCTGATTGCCATTGGTTGAAAGAAATTTTCTTTCAGGTTTGGCAAAATATTTTTGTTGAAACGAATGCCACCTAAATATTTTGCAGAAATATGCCAATTTCTAATTTGTGTGTTGATTACACTGAACTGTAAAAACTCTAAGATTGTTAGAGTAGGAAGTGCGGAACTGCTAGGAATTTGCTGTCTGAATAATTTTTTGGTCATAGTCATTCTCATAGGAAAAGCCACTGCCTTTTGTTGTTCTTGCACCAATTCGTAATCGGAGGGCAAGAGAATTGGACAGACTGCCCTCAGAAATCAAAGACCGGTTTCTCCATATTTCTTGTCCTGAACAAGTTATCCCCCCCAAGTGTCACTGAGAGCACTTCACAAGTGAACTGTAGATCCAGGCTAGAAAGGAGTTCAAGCTGTGTTTGGCGCTCCTTCTCAAATCTCCCTTTTACTGTATTCTACTGCCCCCTCCAATGATACCCATCGTAGAGGGTTTTCAGTTAGCTGATCTAGAAATGGGCGACGCTGGAAAGCTAAAAAGAATAACAATAGGCTTAAGATTATTACTTATAAAAAACAATTATAGTCTGAAGCTGGTCGTATCTAAAGTGTCATACATTGGCATCTGCTTTGGTGGCTAAGCGTTGCAAGTCTCTTTCCCATATGAGTTCTAAGCTAAGAGAAATTTTGACTTTGCTAAACTCTGAGCATCATATGAACTTGAACATTCATGCCTGCTTTACGAAATAATCATGTAGTTTGATGGCTTTCATGTTGTTATCCTCAAACAAAAGATCCAGGGAATCAACTAGGATGATCAAGGCTACAATAGTGAACTTTTGAGTTTAAAATTACTGGCACCTTACTCATTTTCAAAAATTAAATAGAATTACTGCCACCCTACTCCCAAGGGATCTAGTCTTCATAATTAAGTTAGTGTTCACGTTTTTTTACCATGGATCGAAGATGCAATGTTCTTTCCTAATTTTCATTCATTAGGCTAACATTAATTTTTGAAATGAAATGTGATCATGTTCTTGTTATGAATAAGTTTGGTGTACACACTACTAGGAGACACTTCTCATTCCTTATCTTCTCCCCGATCTATTGTTGTATTATGTTTCCAGTCTTAACTGTCTCATGTTTGTAATTTCTATAAACTTTAACAGTCTTAAAGGTCCTATAAATATTCTTTGTTCATCTTCTTTTTACTGGTACAATTTTCCTGTCACTATGTATCTTATTTTCCAGTATGGAAATGTTTAGAATATTAATTTTCTCAATTGTGCTCTTTGCTTAAGATATCGTGCAATCACAAGTGCCTACTATCGAGGAGCTGTTGGAGCATTGCTTGTCTATGATGTCACCCGTCATGTAACTTTTGAGAATGTAGAGAGATGGTTAAAAGAGCTCCGAGATCACACAGACTCTAGCATCGTCATAATGCTGGTGGGTAACAAGGCAGATTTGCGTCATCTGCGTGCTGTTTCAACTGAGGATGCCCAGGCATTTGCAGAGAAGGAAAGTACATTTTTCATGGAAACATCCGCTTTGGAGTCCATGAACGTTGAAAGTGCCTTCACAGAAGTGCTCACTCAAATACACCGCGTTGTTAGCAGGAAAGCTCTTGAAGTAGGAGATGACCCAGCAGCACTTCCCAAGGGGCAGACGATTAATGTAGGAGGTAAGGATGATGTTTCTGAAGTAAAGAAAGCTGGGTGCTGTTCTGCTTAGAACAAAGAGTAATCTAAACCGCGGACAAGATTCTTTTTGTTTTGAGCTGAATTTCACATGACATTTGTACTTCAACCTCTAACCACATGAATTGCTTAGCACTAATAGCTTTATTCACTGGACAACCCCCAAGATTGAATATCCAAATTAGCTTTATTCATAGCATTCTTTATCCTTGTTTCTGTATTTTGCTTCCATTGGTCAATGATTTATTGTATTAGCTGGCTGCTTATGGACCTCCAAAATAGGTTATATTTGTTTCGAAAAGATTCTGAATCGCGCTATATGTATGAAACTATGAACACATTTTATCATGCCTTGTAATTGATTGTTTGATTAATTGTGAATTGAGGAATATTTTCAATTTCTTATTCTCTGTTTGTGTTAATTTTTACGCATGATTTCAGAGTATTGACTGTTTAGCATATTACTGCCTTACTTTTCGAACAATATAGATGACATAAACAGGTGACAAGGCCAAAAAGTTTCCACATAACTCAATTGAATGTGTTATAGATGTCAATTATAAACAGATTACATGGCCAAAAACTACAATGAAGAATCAGGTAAAAGACTAAAAAAGTGAATTGTGATTGCAATATGAATCATTACAGAATAATGCAGACAGTCATGTGTTTGTGGGCAAAACTGAAGCTCTACAAAAAGGACATGATTTTTCCCTCTGCAACCATTTGTTAATGCATTCAGCATGAAATTCATGGCCACATTGAAGTGTGCCAATATTATCTTCATCTTTATATTCAAGCAAGCAGATAGCACATGCTTCTTTTTCCTCATCATCATCACCATCTTCGTTGGCGTCTATGTCCATAACACAAGTAACATAACATGTACTTCTTTCGAAATACTCAGACATATCTTGATCCACAAACTCATTAATATCTTCTTCCTCCACCACCTCTTCTTCTTCTTCTTCGTCTTCAATTTCATCAGTATAGGTATCATCAAGAATGGACTGTGGCACTTGAATATTGTAACGAATGTAGTTAGTATTCACTTGCATTCGAGCTGTCCTAGTCCTTCTTCCACTTGTTTGCTGATTGCCTTGATCAAGCAGATGTATATCATACTCCATTCCTATTTGTAACTCATTCACGATTTCCTCTTCCTCTTCCTCGTCTTCTTCCATAATTTCTTCATCAGACAAATCCTCTGCATCTTCTTCTTCGATTTCATCAACAATATCGCCAAGATTTGAATGTTCTAACTTAATATGAGACATGAAACTATAATCAACTGGAGGCATGAGGTGTTGTAGTCGATTCAAGAGAGCAGCATCAGGTGGCAATGTACGAGTACAAAAACAGGGAACTTGATCATGTTGAGACATGTTTCTTCCCTGTGTTTTGTGTTAGATTACCAGAAATTAAAAAAAAAAAAAAGTTTTGAATGGGATCTACTGTTGTTAATGTAAACGCATATATATAGGAAAAAAATATTTGTAGAAATTTGATTGGGAAAGGGAAATATTTTCCTATTCACTTTTTTTCCTTTTATGGCTTTTCCCCCAAGTTTTTTTTTTTTAGAATTGGAAATTAATGGAACTCCTTAGCGCATTTATAGGAAAAAATATTTATGGAATTAGTTTTCTATAATGTTTTATTTCCTATTCTTTTCTTGCTTTCCCCCCAAGTTTCTATAAAAAAAATTATTACAATTTTTTTAAAATAATTCCAACGAGATTAGGAGAACAACCAAACACAAATTATTAATTTCATAAACCGCTCAAGCTAAGTTGTTCTACAAATGATTGAGTTTAGTTATTTATGATTTGGACATCATGCAAAACTAGTTGAAATTTAGTCATTTATAACATGAATTTTATACGAAAATGTATGAAGTTTCTTTCTTTTAAATTATCAAGTCCCGAGTCGGGTGTCGGGGTTAGGGTCGTGTCTAGATTAAGGTGTTGGGGTTGGGCCCAGTTTGAATGTCAGGTCCTGAGTCGAGAGTCAGTATCAGGTCCTGCGTCGAGTCTCTGGGTTAGATTTCCGATATGAATAATCTGAATAAAAAAAAAGAATTACATTCGAAATCTCTCAAACACAAATCAATAATACAAATCGATCACAAATACATTTTTTGAACCTGTTGGAATCATCAAAAAACTATTATGGGGTTGGCATGACCAAGTATTGACCGTGATCAACTTAAAACTTTAGAAACACAAGGGATCAAACCCAAGGTCCAAAACACCCCTAAATGTCTCGAAAATTGTGCTTAACCTTAAACTACACTACAAATCGCCCCATATAGCTAGTGAAATCATCAAAACTCACTAGTTATGAGGATAGTCATACAAGGGAAAAGAAGCAAAAATCACAAAATGACCTTCAGGATCGTTACATTAAGAAACTCATTTTCATCAAAAACTAATAATTTTTCAAGACATTCTGACAAGTGAGAAAATTGAGAAACATCTTCATATCAAACAAACCCTTGGAATATTTATCTCTACTAAAAATATTATATATATATTTAGAGAGCCAATGCAAACCATATAGATAGGAGAAATCACTCATAAAGCCAAAATAAGGCCTTTAACTATGAAATGTGAAGTGCAAATTTGAGTTAAATGTCTAAAAAGGAATGTCAACAAAAACATATTGTAAACAAATACATAGGTTCAAATGAACTAAATGTTGGAAGAACATGTCCATTCAAATGGCACAAATACTCAAGCAAAAGGGTGATTTAAGCTTTTGTGTTCTTTCTGAAGTCAATGCAAGTCTGGCAATCGCAGTCTGAGAAACAACACACTTCACATCCAAAGCACACACAAGAAGTGCAACCTCCACATGTTGGGGAACGCAAACATCCCTTACACGCACTTCGACTTGCTCGCTCTTCAGCATCATCACATGAAAATCTAAAACACAAGTAAAACAACAAAAAAACATGTTCACCAAGAATACAAGAAAAAGAAAAGATCACAATAATAATGGTAATATTTTGATAAATTCTAAACATCACTTCTTAAATAAATGATCACTAAGCTAAAAACATTACAACATTTAAATGAATGATATCACTACTCATCTAGTATCTTCTTGTAATTTTCCTAAAACAAATTTTCTATTTCCTAGTTTGTTTAAAACTCTGTTAGCTACTGTTAAGTATTAGTTCCTCAATTTCAACAAGCAGTAACTTAGTTTTAACAAATCTTTTTAGCATTACTTTACAACATCTTAGTTAAGCTACTATGTATTTTTATTTCAGTCTAAATTTATCAATCGAAGATCCTTTTCCCTTTCTCTTCTTCAATCAGTTCTTATTCTCCTCTGTTAAACACGAACAATATAAGAAAAGATTAAATATGGAATAACAAATTAAAAATAACACATTGCATGTATAAAACATACTCATTATTTAAGAAATTAAGCATGAAAAGAAAACATACTTGTCAAAAGGAATATCTGAGCACTTAAAATTAGCATTGGCCAATGCATCATGGTAGATTCTGCATTCCTTCTTAGAGCGTCGATAGAACCTACGTCTTTTATCGCACTTGGTACATTTGATAAATTCATCACGATGAACAAATTTATGTGACCTCTTGGCATGCTTTGGAGACATGTTGTAGAATTTCAGTAGTGCAGTCTTTATCAATGGAACTTTGTAACCATCAATAAAGATCCAAATATTATTTTTCCATCTGCAAGTCTCTTTTCCAGCATGTTTCTCAAATGCAAATGGAGTAAGGTTATCTAATCACAAAAAAATCAACTTTTATTAGTATCATAATTTGTATCAAATTATAAGATAATAAGAAAGGATAATTTTTTTGTTTCATAAAATGAAACAAATATAATAATAACATGCTAAATGATTAGGTGATGAGAAAAAAAAATAGTAGGATATTAAATTACTAAAACAGATAAGAGCATAGTAATAATCAAGTGATTACACCACAATACAAGTTTCAAGAAGCTATATAATAAGAGGTGAATGTGGCTTTGTTTATTGGTTCAAAAATTTAACCTAGCATTTTTCAAATAGAAATGTTGTAGGTTGTTTTTGAAAGAGTGATGAATACATCATTTTGTCATTACCATTATTGTATGATAAATCTATGACTATTTATATATTGAAAAAAAAATGAGCATCTCAGAAATTGCCTAGTATTTTTGTCTCTATTGGGATTTGAAACAGTGACTTCACAGTTCTCAAATTACTTCATTGATCACTAAGTCGCATCCTTCAAAGCCAATCAACTCACTATCAAAGCTCACTTTTTTTTTACCAATTAAATTATCTATAGAGAAAGTCTACACAAGCTTATAAGTTTACTTAAATTGTTCATCATCTAAATAAATTATAATGTACTCTAGCAAACATATAGATGAAATATTAATAAGGATACCATTAGTCAAATTTAAAAAGCACATAACAACATTTCATGATAAGCCAATGATAAAATCAACAACATGCATTTAACACAAACACATTATATTGTACAAAGGCACAAAGAAGGAATATATATATTAAATTGACGATTATATATATATATGGTAAAAACCTTCAGGGCAGCCAGGGTAACATTCACAAGCAATTTTGAGTTCACCAGAATTGAAAATCCTAAGTCTAGCACCAGCATCGCCATGTCTACGACTGGTGCATCCACACACAACCTCCACATAATCATCTCCTCTCTGCAACACACTTATATCCTGTAACTCTTCTTCGCTAAACATATCGCCTCACCGCTTCCGTTACTATTCCCTCAGTCAAAAAACAAAAAGCGTTACGTTTTATATAAAGATCAAATTTTTAATAAAATCCTATAAGAGATCGAAAAAGGTGAGTATTAATTGTGTGATGCAGATATACAAAATTGATTATAAGGGGAATTCATTGGGAGAGAGAGAAGAGAGGAGAAAACTGAGAGGAAGATGGACAAATGAGGTATTTTTATAGAGAAAAATCGCCTGGGGGTGGGTGGGTGGGGAGGGGGGGTATTACACAAAGCATGTAGGTAAGGGGGAATTTTTGTAATTTAGTACGTGAATGGATTCATTGTTTTATATATATATATATATATATATATATACATATCTAGAAATGGGAAAAAAATCTGATACATCCTTCAATTTTTGCGATTCAGAAATGATATATCTGTAGTTAATAAAGTGGCTAACATATATCTTTTTATTACACAGATGACTCAAATATACCTTTTTCGGCGAAGAGAAATGAAAAAATTGATTTTAATTTTATTTTTGATTTGTTTTATTAAACTAAAATCCATACAAAGTATATTTGATCCTTTTAGCAAAGTCTTAGAGGTATATTTGATCCTTCTCACATATGAATTTTTCTGCCTTCATTAATTTAGTGACTAATTTGCATTTATTATTCTTTATGATCACATTTATTTGTTTATTTATCTTCTTGTAAAAGCTACTATGATACCCCAATTTTTTTTCTAGTTACAACGAATAAATTGTTGAGAAAATAGTTTTATCTCAAAAATAAGTTAAATATATTCTATAGGTCAAGTTCCTGAACATCCAAAAAAAATGTATGTTGACCTCTTCGTTAGCTTTTCAAATCAAATGTACAAATCAAAATAATTTGAAAAGAAGAGCATTTCAATAAAGATCTTCTATGAAATGGAAAAAAATTTGAATACGAATGATTACAAAATATGTTCAAAGTTCTGACATTGAAAAGAAAGAAACAAAGATTGCTATGATACAATATCGAAATGCGGAAAATGAAAGAAACCCTAAAACCTAAAAGAAAGAAAGTAAAAAGATAAATAGCTAGATACAAAAATGGAACTAATAGACAACAATGACTACTAAATTAAAGTCAAAACCTCCTATTAAGAATATCAAACAAGTACCTAAACTATAGAGACACCCTCAAGAGGATTTGATACTCAAGCAAGCAATCCCATCAACATTTTCTAGTAACTATGGACTTAGCCTCAAACTCTCTTAAAGAGTACACTCAATTCATGAGAATTTATCATATCAAAATAATCTACCTAATTAAAATGACAAAGTGTATTATT
Organism: Solanum stenotomum; assembly: GCF_019186545.1. Lineage (NCBI taxonomy): Eukaryota > Viridiplantae > Streptophyta > Magnoliopsida > Solanales > Solanaceae > Solanum > Solanum stenotomum. Next base: position 57,447,907 of record NC_064287.1, read on the forward strand.
TACACCAAGTTAATTAGACTAAGACGAAAGTCTAATAATAGTTATTACAAAAATACTCTTAATAAATTAAGGGTCTTCTTAGTCTTTTTATTTAAAGAGGCTTCTATTTTAAGAATAACTAATTTACATTTATAACCTCTTTATCCAATTAGATCTTTGTACTTCCACTTTAGCATGTTCTCGAACTTCAAGCCTTCATTCCAAATTCCTTCCAAACCTCCAAAATATTGACTTGATACAGAACTCTTATACTCTTTATCATGGCTTGGTGTGCATGCATTATGCTATGTGGAATTTACTTCAACATTTATAGTGCGAGGATTATATTAAGTCATTAAGGCAGTAAATATATATAGAAAAATTGGCGAAAAAATGTAAAAATATGATATTATGATTGATTGTAATGTAACCTTTCATTTAGGGTCTTTCCACTTGTAATATATATGACTAGTTTTGGTTACGTGCAACAACGTATATTTCTCTTAATTGGTGTCAAAATCTTATATACAATTTTAATTGATATGTTAGATGATAAAAATAGATATTAAAGTATATCGAAAAATACAAGTTTCTAAGAATAATGAATATTAATCTTATATTTTAATCTCCTTACACTTACATTCAAAATGGATTTAATATTTGTAAAGTTAAATATAAATTAAGGTAGTTTTGATACTATTTATAGAATAGTTACTTTATATTAAGCATGCATACATGTTTCTCTATGATGTAAAAGAATACAATATTTCTTTAAAATGTTTTTTTTTATAGAACATTCCACACAATTTTTATATTAGATTTGAGATATATTTATCTACCTATAATAATTTATACGCTTTTCTACCTAAAAAAGATAATGCAAAAGAAAAAAAACTCCTAATTGTGTGTAAATGCAAATCAATTTAATTAGTATTATATGAAGTATTAAGTGGTTATTTGATCTTTTTTCTTAGAGATACTGCTAGTGGAATTTACTTCAACATTTATGGTGTGGGCATTTTATCAAGTCATTAAGACAAGTAAATATTTATAAAAATAGTGAAAAAAATGTACAAGTATGATATTATGATTGATTATAATGTAACTTTTCATTTAAGGTCTTTCCACTTGTAATATGATACATGTTTTATTATTTAATGATTAATTAAATGATTTATAATATTATGATTTAGTGTAGCATTTTAAAGCTTCCTACTTTGGGCACGTGTGTTGCGCATGTACTCCATAACGATGAATATAAATTATTAAAAATCACATAATTTCTTTTAAAATTGTGTTTGAGTTGCAACAAAAATATGAAAAGTAAAATGACAAATGGTTATAGTGTATAGTCAACTCATAAGAAGAAACTCTTTTGTACTTAGTCATCCCCTTATTATAATTTCGATATATAAATTTTATATTTATTTTAAATGACAAAATAAAGTAGCAAAAACAAATATAGAGGCACACTATAACCTTATGATTAACTTCCTTAAAATATCTCTCTTGTCTTATAGAATAGAGTAAAAATATTGAATTTAAATTAATAGTTATACATTTCAGGAAGATAAAATATTTTAGCATTAATTAGTAGAAGATGAAATTCTCCTTCTTATTAAATAGAATGCAATTAAGTAATTCAAAATTATAACTAAGGAAACTTAATTAGAAGGAAATAACTAAAGAATTAAAGTGTAACAAAGATGACAAATTTGTCTTTGGTAGTGGTATATATTGATTTAGCTACAACTCTTCATATTCGTTAATTTAAGATTAAAAGAGGGAAAACCTTGATTCATGTACTAATTTAAAATTCTTGATTGTTCTTCACATTCCTTTTTTAATAAATAACTTACAAGTCAAAAATTAATTAAAATAATATTATTTAATTAATTAGAAAAAAATGAGAAAACCTTGATTCATGCACTTATTTAAAATTCTAGAAATCCTAATTGACTCTTGTTCTTCTACAATCCCTTTCTAATAAATAACGTACAATTCAAAAAATAATTAAAATAATATTATTTAATTAATTAGATGTTTAATTTAGTCTATGGGTAAAATGGTAATCCAACTTTTCATTTTTGGAGCTTCCCACTTTTAGTAAAGACTAAATGTGCTTTGCACATGAGTCCTGTGAAAGGTATGAATTACTGTCAAAATCACATTTTAATCAGTATCGCAAGCTTTTCAAAAAAATACTATATAATTTATAATAGATGAACAATCAATGTATTCAAATAACTTCTTTGTTGTATGTTAAATGATTAGACATTTGATAAACCTGCAAAATTTAGTTTGGTAACTAAAATAATGAGCTACATTTTTAAGTTATTAGATCCAAACATATGATATATTAGTATGTGCAAAGATGAATTAACAAAAATGATTAATGTTTCTCATTTAAATGCACAATTAGAAAATTTCTACATATACCTTAAATTAGTATCTATACTTCAAGTCCAACACCCATACAAGTATGAATGCTTCATGGAAGAAAAATTCTATAATGGAGAAAGAAAGCAAAATCGAAAAGTTGAGGATATTGCAAAGAAAGTCCTCATGCTCTGAAAAGAAAATTTTGTTATTGTTATAGACAACATATCAACATAAAATTGTTCACTGTTTAATACTACACATGTATTAAATTTACTCTCTTTTTTTTCCGCTGCTATTTTTTCTTCTTGATTACCAATTGTTTTTCAGCATTTTTTTGGTTATCCTCACTTGCAACTTCTGACTCTCTTATCCTCTCATGTTGAATTGTGCAATTTCGTTAATTCGATTTCATATTGTGAGCTTCCATCTTTGTAAGTTGGCTCTTAAATAGCATTAGAAAATGACCATTTAAATTCAAATTTTAATTCTGAAATTGATTTCTACATTAAAGTGATGAATGACTTTCCATATCATAACTTTTCAAATTCTTCCATTATGAGATTTATGATTACGATTAAAACCAATAGCAATGTACTCATTTATCAAGAAAATGATAATTTAATTATTAAAGGGCTTAGAACTTCAAATTCTACCATTATGTAATTAAAATATTAATAGCATTAGGAAATGACCCTTAAAATTCAAATTTTAATTCTGAAATTGATTTCTACATTAAAGTGATGAATGATTTTCCATATCATAACTTTTCAAATTCTTCCGTTATGAGATTTATGATTACCATTAAAAGTAATATCAATGAACTCATTTATCAAGAAGATGATAATTTAATTATTCAAGGGCTTAAGAACTTCAAATTCTACCATTATGTAATTAAAATGTTTATATTTAATCAAATTTTAATTTAGTAGAGGGGGCAAAATGGTAATTTAACTTTTCACTTTAGAGCTTTCCACTTATAATAATATATGATTAATTTAGTAGAGGGGCAAAATGGTAATTCAACTTTTCACTTTAAAACTTCCCACTTATAATAATATATGATATATGATATGATATGATTAATTTAGTAGAGGGGCAAAATGGTAATTCAACCTTTCACTTTGTAATAATATATATGATATGATACATGGTAATCCAACCTTAGATTTTATATGATATATGGTGTGAGAAGAAAGCAATCAAAGAACTCAACAGCTTGAAAGCTCAAATGCTGCCTGCCTTTGCTCTTGTGTTGTCATAGTGCCGCCATCATTGTCGATCTTGCAGCCTCTTTCTTCATCTCCGCAGCTTTGCCACTTCCTCGGAAATACATGTACACTTGCTGCAGATCGCACAGCGCGTGAAAAGATGTTCAGGTAAGAGAAGACAGTAAAAGCAATGAGATAGCAAGGATAAATGCTTCAACCTGAATAACCCATATGCTGGTCAGTGATTCAAGACAGAAGAATGCAAATCCTATGAAGTAGAATACCTGCAAGTAAAAAAGCCTTACTTGTTAAGTCAATGAAACGTCTAAAAATACTCGTTAAGTCAAGAACTTGAAGCTTACCCCAACCAAACCATTCCAGCCTAACAGATCAATTGCAGGCAAGATACCACTGTTAAACAAGGGAATACGAAAAGGTCGTTATATTTTAGCATACATACATAGTTAAAAACGTATACATATAAGTCAAAGAGTGAGATTCAGCCGAGCATGGTTTTATGAGGGTAATGCAAAAGGATTTCGTATTCTAGAATCTCATTGTACCAGCACAAATTGCTTCTTCAAATATGGCAAAACAACTTACGCTAAAGATTTTCCTTTGAAGAAGATAGGAGGTGCCACAGTAGCAATGATGCAGAATCCAATGTGAAACTACAACATGAATATGAACAATCAGTACTGTTCTCAATAATCAACTGTAATAGAAGAGGAAAAACTGAAAAGGGTGATGTAACATTTACGAGATAACATAAGAAGAACCATCCGAACTTCAGTGCACTATCCGTCCTGCAGAATAGACATAATGACATAAACATTTTGCGAGGTAGAAGAGCATAATCAAATAAATACAAGAAAGGTAATGTGAAAATTATTTACCACAATGAGGGAATACAAAATAGTACCTCATTGCACGATACAGAGGACGATACCACAGCACATAGGCTCCTGGGACACCAGATATTAAGTAGATAATAGCAAGAAGCCAGATAGTTATACCTACAATGACAAAAAGAAATCTAGCTGGTTAGTTTTCATTTGCAGATAAATTTTTTTTTGTTTAAATCTAGTTCAGCAGCAACCTTCTCCTTTGATCCAAGCTGAGGTAACTGCTATGAGGTTCCATAGAAGACAGGCTGCCAAACCTGCAAATCACCACGTGCAAAGTAAATCGATAAGTGCATTAACAAGAGAGACCAATTCGAGCTATTAAAAAGGAATTTTGATAAGCCTATATCTTGTCCTAAATCATTCTATTAGACTATTTAGCAATGTTTCCCCTGTGCTCTTTTATCTTTAGTTGGAGTGGCAGCTTTGAGATGCAATTTTTCTTAAAACATTACTACCATAAACATGACTTACAAATCTAATCCAAAAGCTATCAAAAAAGCAAGTTTGTATATTCTAGATCCACATTTGAGTGTCATTTAAATCAAGTTTGCTGCCTGAAAAATGGGTTTGTGATTTAGAAATCTCAAATGCAAATGCAAATGCATTAATACTCCTGATAGCTGGAAAACAGTAGTACATATTTTGTTTAGAATAAAGCCAATCAACTATAAGCAGAAAGAATTATCACTATGCATCTTGACCTCCAGTAGATATGTAAACTAAAAGGTTGTAGAATAGTTGCTAGCATGGTCAACTGAGAAGCCTTACGAGTATCTGTTCACTAGGGGGCTATGCAGAAGACATTAAAGGGAGTGAGATCGATAGACATACCCAACCATGTAAAAAATGCAACATACTGCAACTTCTGTAGATGGATTGGAATTTCATTTGCAATATCATGATGAATAATGGGGAAGAAAGGTGGCCAATTCTTTTCCTCTATGACAACTCCAGCTGTAGTGTATAACCAAAAAAATATCAGCTCACATGTGGGGAAGAATCAATCAAATAGCTTAATTTAGTTCATATTTACAAAAATGTATACGTTACACCGGAGAACTACCTCTTGCTATAGCATCTTCCCTCCTTTTCAAATCCTAAATGAAACCAATATAACAGCCAATTAACAGAATATAAAATGCACAAAGAGAAATATAGTCTATGCCATAGATTGTTTTAAACACTAACTTGAGGAATGTAGCTAACACAAAATGATAAAAACCGTCTCCCTACTACTAACACAAAAGCAAATGAGGTATAATAGCTTCCAGAGCTAGACACAACATTCACATGATATTCATACTTGATGAACCTCTGAATTGACAAAAGATCGTTGACACAAACAGTGAACTTAAGTTGTTTCTAATATGTAAGAAAAGCAAAAGCATGATAAGTACCAGCAGCCACAATAGGATGTAACACAAGCTTACCTGTTCTAATTTTTTTAGTTCAGCTTCTTTAGCTTGGAGTTCTTTCTCTTTATTCTTCAGATCCTGAATTGTTATATGAGAGCAGTGTTATTCAACCCTATCCCTCGGCAAACACACCAGTAATGTGGTAAAAAAATGTACAAAAGTTAAAGTTGACGATTCTGTTTCACCTTCGGATTATCAAGAGGGATATCAACTGTTGCACCACGATCATAGTCAGCAGGTTCATGAGGAAGAGGTGAAAGCCTTGAGTTTGTAGCAGGAGGAACACTTGCAGGATTCTGAAGATTTAGAGAATAAAATAGTGCATAAGCAAGATAATACACAATCATTAATTGGTATGAGAACAGAGACATGCAAATCGATATTCTAACAAATTCAGGATTTAAGATCAAGCCCTCACATTAGTATGTAGAAAAGAAAAAGAAAAGAAAAACTCAAGTTCAGTTTTAACATGATAAAGTATTTCTGTTACATTTATATTAAAGTTCAAATTAAAGTAGATCATAAACCAGAAGCTCACAGCAGTCCCTAAATTAGGTCATGAGAAAAGGACGAGGAGGAGGAAGAAAACACAGCCTTTATCCTGAGGTAGTGTGGGTAGATATCTTGATGTTTTGACTAATACAACGGGCAAACACCAAGGTCTCAGAATTAGCTACAGAATACCATAGGAGAAAGGTTAGACAGGCAATACACCGTAGAAGAAGAATACTGACAATAGGAGAAACGGTAGGTGGTTTAAAATTTGTAACAGGACAACATAAAAGACAAATTCTAACTCCCTCCTTTTGTAAACCATTCACCAGTTGTAGCTGAAAAATGAATTAGCATCTTGTGTATGCATTACAAAGAATGCCTGATATGTTTAGAAATCCATTGTTTCTTTCTAGGTAATGGGGGTCCTCTCACAAAACAAAACCCTTAGCCTTTGCCTTTTCGAGCAGGATCCATGTCTTTTCAGGATCTTTACTCATTTACAGTTCTCAGATTAGCAGGTTGTACTACCTCCTTCTAAACTTTCTTTGACATTCTTTCCTTTCTGCAATCTGGGATGTCCAAAAATGCTTGACTATATTTCACTCCTATACATCTTTCACAACTTTCAAATATTCATATACATTAAACTATGTCTAACTATTTTTTAACCAATAACCCTCATCCTGATATTTTCAAATACCATTAAATATAATATATTTAGTACACACACAAAAGTATGGGTAAGGTCTCCGTACATCCTGCCCTCCCCATATCCCACTTGTGGATTACACTAAGTATACTCTGTTGTACTAAATATATATAAGTCAAATTAAAATCTTAAACTCCGCACACCATCAATACCTTCATATAAAGAGGGATAAAGAGACCATTAGTTCTGAGCAACTCAGAGTTCCAAACTGAGAAATCAAACCTCGAGGAAAGTAATAAGCTTACCATCATATAAAATGGACCGCTACCATAATTTGATTGACCCTTTCCTTGAGTTCCTTGGTCCTTAGAGAAAAAAAAAAAGAGATTATTTTATGAAGAAACTTATCTAGAATGCACAGAACTAATCATGTAGGTTATAGAAATGAAACATGCCAAATTTTAGAAAACTTTTACAAGAAAGATGAGCTTTTTGAGACTATAGCACACTAATGACTTTAGCATTCAAATAATAAGAAGAACCAACCCAACAGAATTATGATGATCCTCCCCTCTTTAATTACCAATACTCACAAAGATATGGCACATGCGCCTAACTCAACCCCCGTAGGTAACTCGTGAGGTGAGGATTACTCAAGTCCATATAAGCAGATCACTCGTCCATTCCCCAACAATGTGGAACTCTAACCCACTCTAACACCCCCTTCACGCCCAGTCCCAGCTGGAGCATGGACCGGGAACCCAAACAAAGATGGGTATTGTTGTTCAACAACATACAAATTCTCTCTAAACCTCCAGCAAAATCATTCCATACACTTAAACATGACAAAATAATCCGATTGCAACCAGCTTTCTAGTCAGTAAACGAACCCGTAATGCAATATTCTTTACCCACAGCTCAATTCTACAATATGAATTGCAACAAATCCAGTTCAACAAAATTAAATTAGCTAGTCCTAAAGAACAAAAACCCTCAGAATTTTTCAGTATATTCTCCAGCTAAATGACTCTAAATCAAAACCCAAAATGCAATTCACAGATCAGGAAATTAGACCAAACAAACAAGCTTAAATCAACCCCAATTTTTTCCATGGACAAATACATTGTTTCCAACACAAAAAAAAAAACACATTTTTTTAAACCCAGAATTCAAAACCCACAAAAATTCATCCAAATTACATATACAAAAATCCCCTGAAAGAGATTTAATCGAATTTACCGAAAAGGCGTTATCTTCCTGTCCTTCATCAAACGGATTGTCATTGTAATAACGTCCAGCCATGAGAGATATACAAATGCAAACAGATCTTGAAATTGAAGAAATACGTATAGGGGTTTAGATTAGGAAAGTATGAATAAACGTGATGGTGTAGATTTCTTTCACTTTTTCAGATGTATTTATTTACTATATTTATAATTCCTTTATCTGAAAGCATGTCGACATATTCTACTACTTTCCCAGAAGAGATTTGGGGAAATTCATGTCAAAGAAAAACTGAAAAATGTCATTCCCGGGAAGATAACAGAGAGAAATCTTGGGGTTTATATAGGTTTTGAGTTTTATTTTTAGTGTTGAGGGTTGGTGGGGAAGATGGTTCTTGCAAATTTTTTTTAGGACAAAGTTCAATGTCATCGAAAATTGCGATGGTGATAAGTATACTTTTATTCTTTTTTCGTTTTTGGTATTGATAGGGAGCGATTTACCCCTTAGTGAGATTTTTGGCATGAATATAAACTATTCGAGCTTCAAAACAAATAGAATGAAAACAATGTTCTTTTCAATGATATATTAACGTATTGTATACTTTGGACTTAGATTCGTACATCTTTCGAACTATGTCATATTGAGTCGCACATATTATGAGAACTTTCTCCTTCGTATTGATATGGATTCGGATTCACGTTAAATGTCATGTGCACCTCATCTTTAAAAGCTTACTAAGGTAGAAACCTGATAGTCCTGCTTAACTCACCCTCCCTCAGCGTCGCAAACTCACAATTTTAGTTGATTGGTTTTATTCCAAACACATGAGGGATTGAGTCATAATTTTAGTGCCAAAAAGTTGAGATCATTCTTGTGAGTGTGTGCATCCTTTTGCTAACTCTTCAACAAAGATTAGGTAGATGGAAAGGTCTTTTTTACCTATATTGAACTTGTATCTTCTATCTAATTTACATATTGTTACATGGTTGAGTGGTTGTAGGTCTCCAACTCCTTAGGTAATGACTAGTAGTAAATAACTTTGGCATGTGCAACAAGTACATGAGAAAGAATGAAGGTATCCTTGTACAACCAAATGAAGTTTGTACATGTTGCAGCAAGTAAAGATATACAACTTCAAGAAAATATACCATTTTGTCAAGATCAATGAATTATATGCATTGGTGCTCACATGTAAGCCTAAATGAACATTAAAATGATGCAGCTTGACAAGAATCCGATGAGCAAGCTGTTTTTACAGGTCATTAAGTCGCCTGCATGTGTTGGTATTTTCATGAATCGCGCTTCTTTGAGGTGCATTTTGCTTCAGTTTGAAGTTGTCTTTAGCACGGTGCTTGGCCTGCAAACCGCCTTTCTTTTTCCGAGTATCTCAGCTCCTTCGAAGAAGAAATAATCTTAGTTTCTCACCGGCTGAATTCCCAGTATGCGCGTCTAACTCAAATCATTCACCATCAGATCTTTTGTGAGATTCTCTTCTTATCATTTGTATGAGGTCCTGAACAACTTCAGACATTGGTGGCCTGAATTCTCGCTCATGCTGTATAAGAGTTTAAAAGTTAAGTGACATTTGAAGGCAAACCTATTCCACAACTAGATCCTAGAAATATCCTTCCAACCGATTGAGATGACGAACAATCTAAGACTATTCGGTACACTCAGCGATTAGACAATGCATATTAGTAAGCATTTATGTGTTTCACATGAAGGAACAACAGAATAACTCACCTGAACACAGCGGGAAATTATGTCAGCAAAGTGTGATAGTGATTTAATGGGGTATTTTCCATCGAGAGCAGGATCAACCATCCTTGTCAAGAGATCAATATCATGTAGCTGAGGGATTGCCCACCTGACCAAGAACTGCTCTCCTCGACTCCGTGTCCTGAACATGATATGCAGGTGTGTTAACTGAGAAATGAGGCACAACTATATTAGCTCAAAAAGATGCAGAAGGCTTTTTTACCGGTCATATGACATTCTGCCTGTTATTAGTTCCAGCATCACCACACCAAAACTGTAAACATCACTTTGGGAAGTGTAAATCCCTGACTCAAATTCGGGAGCACCGTAGCCATATGTTGTGAGAAGTTGTCCCGACAACTGAAAAATCAGTGTAATGTCAACTTGATATAGTTTTTAACATACCTTAGATTGAACGTAACAATAATCAATCCCAAGACTACTTTATCAAAAGAACAACAAATAACAGCAAGATAGATGATCCACATGCATCCTAGAGCAACTTTCTGTTCATATAAAACACATCATGAGAAGAGCACCTTCACCATTTGTCTTTACTTACAACAACATACCCATTGGAGTCTGGGAAGGGTAGAGTGTACGCAAACCTTACCCCTACCTCAGATGTAGAAAGGTTGTTTCCTATAGACCCCTAATCTCACATTAAGCGATGTGAAATGCTCAACACATTTTGAGCCTCGCTTCAGGGCTCAAGCGTGCTTTAAGCGCGCCTTTGACAACACCTTCACCCTATCCTACAGGGTGAGAACCAACCATTTCCCAAAGAATATACTTTACACATTTACAGGAATTCATTATTACTGCTCCTTATTCCAACATCTTGTTGAAAACACTTTGACCATCACTACTGTTCCTTTTTTAAATTATTTATTCAGCTCCCATGTCCACTTCTATCAAACACTAGGAATCCATTTTTCTTTCCACTTGCAGCTCATAGAGGAAACTAATAATCCAAGGAAGCATTTCAATTCTTTCTACTCCATAACATTAGGGTCACAAGTTACCTGACTCACAGCACCAGATGATATAAGTGGAGCCAAACCACAATCTGAAACATGTACGGCCAACTCCTCATCAAGCAGAAGATTGGCAGACTTGAAGTTTCTATGAATAATAGGTGGCTCGCAGACTTCATGGAGATACCTGCATTGCATCAAACAAGAATGATTATTAATTAAAAACATGCTCTAGCAGTCTACCTCACTTTTTCATGCAAATCTTGAAATGAGAATCAGACTGCTTAGCAACGGTGAAGTTGTCTCTGTGTGACCTATAGGTCACGGTTTCGAACCTTGCAAGCAGCCACTAATGCTTGCATTAGGGTAGGCTGTCTACATCACAACCCTTGGGGTATGGCCCTTCCCCGGACTGCTAATGCGGGATGTTTTGTGCATAGGGCTTCCCTTTTACAGCATAGCGTGGCAAACCAATTAATTTAATTTTCTTCATCTTTTTCTTGAACATTCAGAAGCAAAGAAAGGAGAGGAAGCAAAAGACAGCTACATCTAACATTTTACATATAGTTAAGACCATTCCAAGTCGTTTGTGTGGCTTTCTATCATGTAATATACACAACACAAGAAAGTTAGGACTAAAATGAGCTTGTTATTGAATTTGCCACTATATCAGAACCATTTTATTGTTTAGTGTTTAATAGCACTGATTTATCATATGGTATGTGCAGAAACACTTATTATAGGTCCCAAAACACTAATACACACACGCATGAACGCGAGCGTGTACAATTATGATGTGCATAATTAAATGTATGTAATGTTATTTGACATACTCTAAAGCTCTTGCAGCTCCAAGAGCCATCCTCATGCGAGTATTCCATGAAAGTTGTCTCTTGAATTCATCGTCGAAATGCAGTGCATCTTGTAGTGTCCCGTTACAGCAATACTCATAGACCAGAAGCCTTTGACCATGCTCTGCACAATAGCCCATCAGCTCAACAACATTAGCATGACGAATTCTGTCAATATTGTTTACTAGGTCAAGAAACTCATCATCCTTTTGTTGATCACAAACTCTTTTGTCCAGTTTTTTGACAGCAAGCAACTGCAGAAGCATCCAAAAGGAGCATGTATCAGAAGTGAAATGTTGCAACCACTTGAATGATGTGGTGCATAGTGCAAGAGAAGGAAGAGCGGTAAGATTTACATGCCAGAGAAATGCATATACATCCCCAAGGAATTTATATAAATGAAACAGCATGCATATACTTACTTTAATAGTTAAAATCATGACCAGAAAAAAGATGCAGCAGTATCTGGCGGTTCCTCTTATAAAGTGAGACAAAAGTCAAGGCAGAAAAATAGTAATATCATATAGCTAGAAGGCTGTTTTTCATTTTAACAAATTTGTAATACACTTCTAGGACAAGATTTCGTCGATGATGTTGGTTACTGGAAAAAAAAAATACTAGTTGAAGATTAATTTGGAACAAGGAGGAAAAGAAAAGAACTAGAAGAAACCTAGAGGAAAAATATTGCAATTACAACTTTTGTCCTTAAGCAGGTCTCAACTAGCTAAAGTAATTCAAGAAACATTATATCAGATACAATAGGTAGAACTCATTTAATAGATTTGCTAAGGAGTGCTCTAATTAAGGATATATGAAGGTGAATTTTCCATTACAAACAGCCTTTTTGCAAATAATTGTGCTTGTATCACAACCATTCTTGATAAATCTAAGCAATGTAACAATTTATACTAGAGATAAAGAGGCAATTTTGATGCTACTTGCTGATAATTTAGCATTCCAGAATACCAAACATGATGGAGAAATAAAAGTAAGGAGAGAAAAAGCGGTAAGTCAAGACTCTCGCAATCTAGTGGAAGTAGGAAACCACGGTTAATAAATTGGTACATCATAATATATTCATGCCGATTGAAAGTTATACCTTTCCATTAGGAAGCTCCACCCTGTATACACTACCCAGCATTCCTGATCCCAACAGATTATCTTGAGAGAAGCTATTAGTGTATTGCTGAAGTGATGCAATTGTGTAAGATTTCACAGAAGTTAGTGGAAGTGGCCTGGTTGGAAGCCTCGTTGCTGTATCTTCAGCAGGCGCAATCGGCTCGACAATAACTCTCTCTTGTGGAAGAGTAGGCGGAGGCGGAGGAGGAGGAGGCGGAGGTGGTGGCGTCAAATCAATATCCAATCTGCCAAGGTTTATCTCACTATCATCCTTCTTTGGCACAGCACTCATGGTTTGCACATTTACCTGCTGCTCATCTTGTGGCTTTGGAATGGGAGCCGGTCTTCTTGGTTGCTTTTCTTTTGTCGTCACAACTAGGGGAGCTGTTTAACACATAAGAAAACCACTTATCACTAAAGACTAAAGAGTAGAAGGTTAAACTTTGAGATTCATTAACTTTTCAGTTCTAAATGCTGCACAACAGACATCCAATACAACAACATACCCAGTGAAATCCCACTAAGTAGGTTCTGGGGAGGGTAGAATGTATGCAGACCTTACCATTACCTCGTGGTGGTAGAGAGACTATTTCCGAAAGACCCTTGGCTCAAGTGCATCAACACAACAGACCCAGTATCTTTTTTTTTCAAGTAACTAAGGGGTCGTTTGGTAGAATGTATAATAGTATTGAAATAGGGTGTATTAGTAGTGCCGAGATTGGTAATGTTGGGATTAATTATGTTGGGGTTAGTTATGCTAGATATAGTTTCTTATCCACGGTTTAGTTTGATATATTAAGGACAGTTCTGTCTTTAACCATACTTATCCATGTATTAATAACCATTGTATTACTAATACCATGGTTTGTTAGGTATAAGTTATACACCCTATAATATTGAATAATATTAGTTATACATATGCTGAAAATCCTAGCAAACAAAGGATTAAATAATACAATCACTAATACATGTATTAATTTCTCTAATACATCCTACCAAACGAAGCCTAAGGGAAAAAAGTTGAACTTTAGGAAACAGTGATAAAAGATATCATAAAATAATATAGATATTGAGTATTTTGAAGCACCTTTTTCTATATCATGGCCAGGTTGGACTAATGAACCACTATCTCCAAGATTCTCTCTAGCACCCATATAAGGGGCTATTTCATGGTGTTTGGGGGTTCTTTGAGTCTCGTGCCATTTCCTGAGGCACTTTGGCAGACAGAGAAGGATTGCTAAAACCAATATGATAAATGACAAAACTGCTGCAATTGATATCCAGACCACCCTTTTAACAGATAAAGACTTTTTTTTTCCTGTTGAACTTGATTCTGCAGATGCTGATGGTCCATCGGCCTGTGTTTTAGGTTTGCTTTGAGAAGATGGCGTCTGTGCTGAAGTTGGAGACCCAGAAATGGGAGGTGCTGTTGATGATGTGGGTGGAGGTAAAGGAGCAGTACTACTGTTGAAAAGATTTCCATCTTTTCTGCACGAAAAACAAAACCGGTAACTAAGACAGTACAAACCATCACTGATCATAATCGACAAGGCATGCATCAGATGGTAACAAAATGATCCAACAACTGATACATTGATCTTTGCATATATCAAATATATCTACCAACTTGTACCATTTAAGTCAGCTTAATAAATAAGACTGCCTGACTTCCATGTTATTTTTGCCTCCTGAAAGTTAAGGGCTCGATATATGATTAAGGTGGGTGACCTAACTAGAGTATAGCCACTATGGAATGTGAACTTAAATTATGATCAAGTTTAGACCAGGAACCAGCTTGCTAAACTAAATAACTTGCAATTTTGTCTATTTTACAGGTCATGAATATCATAACTTAACTATTTGTATGTTTTCATATGCATACTGTACTACGGTTTATAAATCTATACCTATATCTGCAGTCTATTTATTGTGTCTATATGAGTTGCTTACTTCCAAGTTTTGAGGGACTGGCCATATGATAGAATTCATGTATTTAAATGACAAGCTTGTCAGGATTCTTTTTTTCTTTTTTCAGGTCAATTTCTTATTCGTTTTATTCTTACTTTTACTCATTGAGCTTTCATTTATGCTAAGGGCAAGTTTAGGATTCATATCCATGTCAGACATTAAGCCTATATTTTTGGTGTACAAAATGACCTTGCAGCATACAAGCTATGTTGCTCGGACTTTCCAAATATATTGTTGCACCAGTGTCGGATTACTTTGGGAGGATCCAATACGAGTCTGAGCAACATAGCATACAAGTACATCCATTTTTTACTAAGTAAGATTTCAGGAACTTGTAAACAAGAAGTTTCTGAAAGGTTTACTTGTGTGTATGAAGCATAGCACAGACGATACAAGTTCTCAAGCTTTAAAGGGGGGTATTGGGAGCTAGAAAAGTTATATGTTTGGTTATAACCACTGGTAGATAGTACAAAAGTGAGGCATTATTGGAAAATAAAGAGCAGTATTAAGTAAAATTGAACTTGATAAGATATTTGTTTCCGCGGTTTCGACATACATGCCTATTGTCTTCTATGATTATATATCTTTTTTGTGGGATATGTTACATGTCAAATGATATCTCCAACAAACGACGAGGGATACAGTGATATCAAATGTGACCAAGATTACATTTTAAGATACAAGATGTTGACTCAACATAAACAAAAAAGAAACAGGTATATGAAAGCATAAAATGAATGTACTTACTTGAAATTGGGAATAGAGAACAACTTTTGAGGTATGGGCCCAGAAAACAAGTTGTTTTCCACATTCCTAGAAAGGACACAGGGAGGGTGGAGAGATGTTAGTAAGATTCTATCATTCTAGTGAACTGAATTATATTCGAGTAAAATCTAGTTTGGAAGAGTACAAATTTGCAAGGGGAAGATCCTGCAAAACATCAAGAGTTCCAGAAAGCTGATTATTCTGCAAATATCTGGAAATCAAGAAGTTAGTTTTATCATATTGATCAAACTATAAAGTTACAAACAAACTGTTACTCACAGAGTGGTCAATGAAGACAAATTTCCTACAGATGGTGGCAATGATCCACTTAAATTGTTACTTGACAAATCACTGTTGAAAGATAAACACCCAAACCAGTTATTCATATGAAAAAAACTAAATGGAAGTATGTAAATGCTTTTGTTTGCTTTCATACAGATTGACCAAAGCGGTAAGGCCTTGAAAGGAATCAGGAATTTCTCCAGTCAAATGGTTGCCATTCAGAGACCTGACACACAGCGAAATACCTGAGTTTGATTCTTCATGAAGAAAGCAACTTTTAATCTACACTATAAATGATACTTACATAGCTGAAAGTTGACTCAGGGAAGACAAAGAAGTAGGGATACTTCCAGTGAATGCGTTAGCTGAAAGAAAACTGTCCAAGGTAAAGAATATCAACTGTTTTACTCAATAATTAAAGCTAGGTTTATCAATATGTCCTCTTTCTTTTCTTTCTTTTTCCCGTGTTTCTGGGGATCCTTCATAAGTCAAATGGTAGAACTTACATATTCCGCAAGGTAACTGGCAGATTAGACGGAATGCTTCCGCCAATATGGTTGTTGCTCAGATCTCTGCCACAGGAGATGACCACAATTAGTATTCACATATCATAACAGTGGCCTCAACTGGCAAGTAAGTACTCCAACTTTGAGTATGCACCAGACACCTCAACTCGTCTCCTCTGAGTCAGTTCAACCCTCCGACTTACAAAATGATCATCTAAACACCTCCAAACCACGAGATGCAGTGGGGACCAGTTGAAGTGTTTAGTTTCCAGTTGAGGTGTCTAGATGTCCACTCTCTAAGTTGGAGTGTTTACTTGCGAACTGAGGCCAAGTTTGAGTGTGTTCACGTATTATGTCTATGAAAAACACATGCATACGAACAAGCAAACTTTTAAGCTAGGAGATATGTGAGAAGCTTACATTATTTTGAGAGAAGAAAATGAGCCTAAGTTATCCCCAAGTTCACCTCCCAAGTTAGCAGCATTGAGTCGACTACAACATGATAAGTAAGATTAGCATTTCAGTTCCACAAAAATCTACGCAATGTAGTAAATGGTAAGTCCTTACATTGTCAGTATGTTTCCATTGTCGCATTCGACCCCTTGCCAAAGTCCATTACATGGGTCTCCACCAACAGCATCCCAGCCCGGAAGGGATGGCGATCCCAGAGAAGCATATAAGTTATTAATTGCAGCAACTTGACCAATACAAAAGGAGAATTGTTAAGAAATTCCAAACATAAAGAAGAAAGTGCCGAAATTGATCCATGAAACCATATAGATATTTAGAATCCAATCAATTACAGAAACAAACCATGTGGAAATTTAGAACCCAATCAATTAACAAAGGCTAACTATGAACTTCCCTGAGAGGCAATCAACCAGAATAGGCGCAAAAGCTGTTAGTCCTCAACTTGCAAACCCAATAAAATGTCAGGACAATGCAAGTGAAGGTACAAACATTATAGGGAAATCTTAGTAGCTGAGCTGGTAGAACTTTCACCTTATTGATGAGAGTTCGATTCTCCACCTTGTAATCTCTCGACCATTTACCCTATCCCCAATTTTTTTTAAACAAAAGGTACAAACTTTATAAGAAGCAAGAAGACTACCTACTAGTTCAAATTTATAAGGACAATAAGCAAATGCAGTCACTTTTGAGCTCAAATCAACAACTAGCTTAGATAATTACATATTCTCACATAATCAGCATTGCACAAAACATGAACTTGGAATTCCCTTATGAACATTTACACTGGAAATTACTTACCCGTTTGGACATGAATTTGTTTTCCCTCTTCTCAAAACATTGTTTTACAACTTTTTTTAAAAACTAAAATGCATGTCAAAACACAACTTCAGTTTCTAAATACTATTTTGCAACTGAACATCAAATACTAATCTTTTTGCCCATATATCACTCAATTCATGTCCAAACGCCTACTAAGACTTGGCGACTGTCGTTCCTTACCATCTCCAGGGTTAGCTTCATCTGAAAGCTGTACAGCAAAAGCTAAAAGAATCCACACCAAAATCTCCAAATTCAAACAGCATACAACAAATCTCTTCCCATCCATTGCCCCAAAAATACAATCTTTTTTCTTCAATGCAATTCAATCTTTCTTTGGAAAACAATTCTGCATAGCCAACACAAAAAGTTCCCAAAACTGCAAAATACCAAATAAAACAAAACATCAATGTCAGTGTATTCCTCAAGCATAAAAATGAAAGAAAAAGACTCAATCACCCACAAATAACAAAAGGGTATCTAAAAAACAACATATAAGAACCAAAAGCTAAATTCTTGACGAAAAAAATTAAAACTTTTGATAATTCAGAAAGAAAAAAGTACAAAAAATGAAAAAAAGAAAAAACCCGACCAAAGATTCAGTGAACTATAAGCAAATGATGAAAATAAAAATGGGAAAAGCAGCATGATTTTCACACAAAAGATTAAAAAAACAGAGGCTTTTCCACTGAATTAAACAAAAGCAAAGAGGATTAAAGACAAGAAAATGAAGTTTTACATGAAAGGTAAGTAATGATTAAGAACTCAATTAAACTGAGATTAATTATAAATTCAAGAGAAAAAAAAGTTTACCTTTATAATTGGTGGAAAAAAAACAGAGTAAAAAATGCTAATCTTGGAAAGTTGCAGAAAGGCACTGAAATTTTTCTTCTTCTTCTCTCATTTAAGAAATAAACAGAAGGAACAAATAGACACAAGTGAGTGACATACATATCTAGTTGATCCATTTGTTAACGTAAATTATTAATTTCATCTCGAATTATAGATAGCTTTAAAAATATCCCTTTATTTGATTACTTTAAGCTAAATACAACCCCAATCTTGTAATATTAATGAAATACATCCCTAAATTCTCGTCAAGTTTAGGAGTATTTTCAATACTTCCTTCGATTTTTATGAAGAACTTCATGTTTCTACAAGAATTTGAGATCATTTGCTATGTCATGCGGCATATCGAGAGTGTATAGGGGGTGTATTTAAGTTTAGTTAGTCAAGTAGATGGGTGTTTTTAAGGTTGTCCATAGTTCGGGGATAAAACTAATAATTTGTGTTAAATTTAAGGGTGTTTTTGATAATTCTCTTTTTTTTTTTAATAGACTGAATGAATTTTTTAAAATTTAAAGATGTATTAATTAATTTTACAAAAAAGAATTATCAGTCTCTAATAAATTTTCCAAGTATATCTAGTAGTTTTAAGAAAACTTTGGGAAGTAATTAAGGGGTAGTATTCATTTATTTTGGATAAGAAAGAATAGAATGAGTAAAAATTTAAACAGATTATTAACTATACAAATATTATTCAAAATGAAGAAAAGGTTTAAAATATTTTTAATACATTATTCTTATTTTTATTTTTTAAAACTGAACCAATTACTCCAAACTCTTATATCTTTTTAACATCAGCACTGGAAAATTCATTTTGTTTTTTTCTACATTTTGGAGTTGGTGAAAGAAAATTTTCACATTGTGCATGAAAGGCCAAGTTTTGAAGTTATAATTTCTTGTTTGATAGAAATTTTGGAGACAAATATTTGCACAAATTTCTATGCTAAAGTCAATGTTATTTTGTTTTGTGTTTGTTTCTATGGGTAGGAAAAGATAGAGAAACTTGATGTAAGCTAAGTTTTTGATCATATAATGAGTATTTTTAGTGATATATAGTTGAGCTTTTATAGAAAAAAAGAAGAAGAAATGTTAGCTACTAGTTTTAATGAGATTATTTTTAAATATATTAAAAATAAAAATTTATATGTAAGTTATGTTTTGTTTTTTTTCTTAATACGAAGTTAGAATATTTTTTTTATTTATTCTCATTATAAAATGTGACATTGCTTACAAATTTTTTTGCATATGGCCACCAAGTACAATGAACAAATTGTATAATTATAGGTGATACGGATTTTAATCAACTTAATATCTTGTATCTAAATATATTTCGATATCACTTAAAACTCAATTCAAACAAAAAAAAAAGAGTTTTACATTGATAATCAATATTTTTATTATTAGAATGTCGTTAATTTTTATTAATTGAAAAATTCATCTTTGAGATTACATCGTCTAGTCCCTTCTATATTCTGTATACTAATCTCCTGTTTTTCAATGATTCTGAATTTGAACATTTTGAATTGCTTTTGTTTGGAATGTTTTTCAACATTAGAATATTCTACAACTTTCTACCAATTACATCGATATATGAAAAAGAAAAAAAAGGTATCCAATGTTCATCTTTCTTTCACAATTTACCTTTGCATCTTTTTATTATTTTAAATCTAGAATTCACTCCACTAATTTAAATTCTTAAAATTCATCTATACTTATGTATTATAAATAAAAGAAAACTCTAATTCAAAGCTCAAATTAAATATCTTCAGTTAAGTAATTTATTTTTTCTTCTACTAAAAAATGAGAAATACAAATATTTTTCTTTTGGCAAGAGATTTAATTTATTTATTTTATAAGACAAGAGATTAATCCAATATGAAAAATAAAATAAAAACGAGAAAAGATGTTTTCCTACTTTAAATTTTTTTATATCGGGAATACAAATAAAGATAAGCATTATGAATTTATGATCAACTAATTTTATAAAATTCGTTGCTTAATGATTTTAACTCAACTTGTACCATTTATTTTATTGTTTTAATTTATTTATCGTAATTATTATTTATATTGTTAAAATATTCATCTATTTAACGTAATTTTTTTGTGATATGTTATTTAGAGTGACAGAAAAATAGATTTTGGGTCTAATAAAGAACGTGCAGATAATATTGATAACGACTAAAGTATTCCTTTCTGAAAAAAATGGGGCTCCACATGTCCTTTTTCACAGAATCTATTTTTTTTACACTTTTGTCGAGGTATCTTAATTAGCTATTGTTTGATAGCTGGATAAATAAAAATTGTAGTTATTTATATGTGAATTTTAGGGGTGTGTTTGGTACGGATGAAAACACAATGTTTTTAATGTTTGATTAGTCAAATTTTATTTCATCTTTTCTCATAAAGCAATAGTTATTCACTTTTTTTCTTTTGAATTATCATTATTGCTCAGATAGAAAAACTAAATAATCGATAGTTAAAGAAAGTAACACATTTATTACTTTTACAGAAAATTTACACACTTGATAGTTTAGTATGAAGCTCAAATTTAAAATCGAGATATTTCATTATGTTGTTACTCTCAGCTCTTTTTAAAAGATATCTTCTTAATTATCGCTAAATCAAAAGTGAGGACATTAAAAATAAAAGATAATGGCCTGTGCACCCCCGGGATTAGTCGGGGCTCAAAGAGACTCGGACACCCAGTGCAAATCAAAAAAGTAAAAATAAAAATAAAAGATAATGGCATCGAATGGACATAAAATAACCGTCCTAGCTAGTTAAAGTTTGAGCAACTGAATTCACTGATTTCTAATTTTAAAAATGAAGACTAATTAAAAAACTTTTATTAATATATTATAATCATAAGTAAAGAATCAAGATTAAAATTATTTAAAATATTTCCTTAATAGACTCGACACTTGAAAAGAAAAGTAGGAGACGATGTTGCTTTCTTTAAGAAAATAAATAAATAAATTAAGCAACAACTCTTCTTACTGAAGATAAGAATAAAGTCATTAGCAAAAATTGACCAAATTTGTCCATGTATGATTTGATTGGATAATTTTATTTAATTCTATTAGGAAAAAAGAAATGCTGATCTAATATAATATTATTCCATTGTTTGGTTAATTAAAGTCTTATTTTACCTTGATCTTTTACAAAGCTTCTATATATAAGGATAATTTTAAACGAGAGATTAATATAGATCTTTAAAAAAAAAATGTGACACTTATCAAATATTTTTTAACTTATAATCGTAATTATAAACATATTATGTGGAGGGTTGATATTAAAAAATCGTCAAATTTCAAAAAAGATATACAATGTCAAATGAAATAAAGTAATACACCTAGGACACAAATAGTTGTTTTTGCATTCCTTTCGCCCCAACCAACTTACCAACCAATAAGAAAATCCTATGAAGGTCGGGAAGATAGTGACACATAAAATGGAATTATTATCTTTGTTTGTTGATGAGAATGATCTTACGTCGGATTGGGACGAGAAATAAATTTTTATAATGCTTAGGTTTTTTTCTTTTTGAGTTAACTTTAAAAATGTGATTTATAAGTTCAAAATCTAATTTAACATGTCTCTAATTATATAATGGTTATGAATTTACTTTTGATTCTTGAATATCACACTTTAGACCAAATAATAAAACTTCGAATAAAAAAAATTGAGATTAGTTCAGACGTAAAGAAAGAGAGAGGTGTTAAATGAAAATATTTCATATTGGATTGAGATTAAAATTTTAAACTCTTTATAAGAATTGATAACATTGCGAGGGAGACAGGGGTAGACATCAAAATTTTATGAAACTTTACCAGACGTGTTCAATTATAGTTAGGGTTTTTGGATGGTACTCAACTCTAAATCTTAATTCATGCCTATATTAAAAGATAATATACCCTTAAAAAGGCATTTTGAAAATTTTGTAAATTTATGAAATATACACTCAAAGATCAAATAAAAATCAAGGAGATGACCCTCGAATCACAAAAAGAATCTTAGAAAAGAAGAACCAAGGAAATATACAAATTTATACCGATAATGTTCATCGTACTTTAAAATTTGTTATAAACCTGACGAAGAGATATTATCCAAAAAGGAGAGGATGAACTTCTAGTAACGCACGTCCCCTTTTCACTATAACGACAACAATAGCATGAACATGACACGCAAAGTTTGTAACAATCATACAAACAAATTGTAAGTCTCATAAATAGGTCATTAAAGTGATCCTATATTAAAATACTTGTCATAATATATTTATTTTACGAAGTAAATTATATCAACTTTGACCAATATTTTAAAGTGTATTTTTTTATATGAAAAAAGTTATAATTTACAATACATTTCATATAGTTTTGAATTTATTCGCCCATGCTTCCAAGTTCCACCACCATCTCCGTCATCAATGTCACCACCTCAACAACCACTCCGTTATCCACCTGTGTATGCATGAGCTACTTTTGACGAGGAATACGTAAAAGAGACGTCAGAAGTAAGATAGACTCTAAATATAGACAATAATAATATACGCAGTGTAATTTCACAATTAAAATTTAGGAAGGATAGACCAAACATTATTGCTACCTTATAAATAGACACTTAACACTAACGAAAGAGTTTTTTTTCTGGGCCGGGCCTCATTTGGTGACATATACTGGGCGCAAAATAGAGTTGGGCCGTTATATTAGTTTTGGGCCGGTTTAAGAGGAAGCCCACTTTTAGAAATTTGAACCTTTTTATATGGCAAGATATAATGATAACCATTTTTTGATATATAGATTGTAGATGTGATTTTGTATCAATGTATTTGGAAAAATATTTAAGCTACATGCTAGCACTCTGATTGGATGGTTGTCACATATTGCTATCGTATTATATTATATCGTTATATCATACTTTAATATTTTGATAAATACAACATTTAGATAGATTATTATATCATTTTATATCGCTAGACAATATCACATATCAGTAATTTGAAAATAAACATACAAGAAAAAGAATATGATATAGAGTAGAACTACGATAAAAATTAAAGGTATGATAAATTTTTTTTATAATTATTAGATAATAATTACTCCTCTGTCCCATTTATGTGACATTTTTCATTCTTTGAGGGTCAAACAATTTAAGTTTGACGGGAATTTGCGCATGAAATCATTTTTTTTTTAAATGAAAATTTATATATATTTATAAACTACGTAAAAGTAATATAAGTCACAATAATTGACAATTCAAAATATTTAAAAAATATATGAAAAATTTATGGTCAAAGATAGAATTGTTTGAATTTCGAAATTTGAAAACACATAAATTGAGACTGAGAAAGTAATAAATAAAAAATAAAGGAGAAAAGGTAATAATCGATCACACACAATTAGTTAATAGTTATATAAAATGAAACTTTTTATTGTTACCATAGTTAACAACCATCCAAAACCAGTTGTATAGTGTAAAATTTTTGTTATATTTTGAAGAATGATTACACAAAATAGCTTTAATATCAAAATTCAATATAAATAATTTATTAACACACATGTGATGATGGACCTGAAAACATAAATTAAAGGGAATTTAATTTTGTGAGATGTCCTAACAAAGGGTCCAAAAATAACAAATATTGCCATGTTTGTTTCTTTAAGTTTTGCAAAAATGATTTTCCAAAATTAGAAACTTGTTTCTTTGGAATATAAAAAGATAAGAATGGTTTTAGAATAATTCAACTAAGAGTCCAAAACATTTCAAAAACTCAGAAAAAAACAAACTTTTGTTTTTAATCTTTTGGATTAAACCAAAACAAATAATCCACAATATATCTTTTGAATATATGATTACTTTGACCTTTCTCTGTTTAGAAAATAATTCATAGATTTTTTCTTCCTCATATTATATTAAGATTCTTCCAAATATTCTTTCATTTCATGCTCTTTTATTTTCAAAAAGAAAAATTGTTATTTACCTTTAATACTTTTCCCCCCTTATACTGTGTTAGTGTAATACACGTTATTAAATAATCATGTAAATTTCCTTTCAACTTATAATATGTTGATATTTGATTTTTATAGTGAGACTTGACTAATACGAATTCATACCGCATAAATTCATTGAAAAAAAAAACACTCTTTAACATAAATTTTTTATACTCAAAACTTGAACTTAAAATCTATGCATTAGTTGATATTATTAATATCTTTCTAGCTTTAAAAAAAAAAACATTTTTTCCACGTGCTTCAATCATGTAGACTTAGAAGGAACTGTAAATGGTTCCACTTTATTTAAAAAATTATTTTCACTCTTGTCATCACTTTTTAGCATATAAAAAGAAAAAGGAAAAAAATAAATATATAGAGAGAATTTTTAATATTAATTTTTTATTTCTTAAATTATTTTTTAAGTTTTAAGATTGAACATTATGATAAAATATTCATATCAATAATTATTTTTTAAGAAATCATGAAAAAATAAATAAATAAAAATGAACGATAGAATTATTTACCCTACGCATGTTTTGAAAGGATCAAAATCTTTTATAACTTTAATTTGTGGCCTGTCGTACCAATGTTTACATAATTGATTTAGTAGGTTAAAAGAAGCTTACCACTTTTTCCTATTCCTTTTTTCAATTTATATTTATGGTCGTAATTCAATTTACAGTAATCAAAATATTCCGTTCATTCAGATGTGGTATAATGGATAAAGTTATCTTTTCCTTAATTAAAAATTTCATATTCAAATCTTAGGTATAAAGAAAATTCTTAATAGAAATCGTTTTCTCTGAATAAAGTCGTATGCGATACAAATCAGGTTAAAAGCTCTTTTTTATTAATATGTGTTTAATACTCGTTATAAGGCTATGATTAATTCCACGTAATGTTAATTAAAATGGAAAACATGTTATATCGAAATATTTTATTTTTCATAGTTTAAATTTGAAATCTTTAATTTAATTTTTTTTTTAATGTATCTTGTGGCAGTTGTCATTTGGTTGAAAATAAGTTATCATAAGATTAACAATCTCGATATAAGTTATTTCATCATGTATATACAATAACTTATCTCATCACTATGATATAAATTAATGATAGGATAAATAATCTCATAAGACAACCTAATTAATACCTTCCGTTAAACAAAAGAACAAAATAATCCTATATTTTATTTTGAGATTATTATACTCAAACAACTTCTCAATTATACTTTCATTGGTCCTTTGGAATAAGAAAAAAGTCATCTATGAACACAATAATTACTTCATTGTCCTAAGAGTCTTGCCATGAAATTGACCAAATTTTGGATTATATTCTATCTGGTTAAATTAATCATTTATATTATGAAAAAAAAAAAAGATTACCGTGTGCACTTTTCAAACAACATGCATTTATTAAACCATGACAAAATCACCATCAAATAATTAAATAATGGTACATAGTTGCCAAAAAACAACTAAATACATCCAATAATATTATGGTCAATTTCATTTTATTAACCAAACAAATTACTCTACTACCTTGCTTGAATCGTTCCTTACGTGGTCATTTGATTCGTGGATTAAATTATTTGATAGCATAATCTCTGAATTAGTTTCTTTCACTTTTTCAGGTGATATCCATTGAAATATAATTTTAAAAAATTCAATATTTGTCATAATAAATATCTAAAACGAGTAAGTATATGTCAAAATCGAATACTCTTTTTTTAAAACTTTGAAGTGATTTTTTTATCATATTAATTAATGTACGTTGCAAATTGGTTACATTCACTACACTAAAAAAGAAAACTTTGCAAATAATTCTATTACTATTATTAATGAATATATTCAATCAAAAGAAAACTTTGCAAATAATTCTATTACTATTATTAATTATTAATGAATATTCAATCAAGTAATTTTTTTTAGTAAAAATTTCTAAAATAAATCCCACCCAAACACCAACTTTACATTAATTTTAATTAAATTAAATAATTGGTGTAGGGACATAGCAAACCAATCACATGGGATCACATCCTGCAACGCGGAGATTCGGTAGTAGTTCCACCTCAATTCTATCCTTAAAAGTTTTGTATAAATTAATATAATAGAAATTACTCGTAAATTTATCTGATTTTGATTCGATATGAAATTTAAAAAAGCAACGAAAGACTTTTGAATTTAGTTATTCTAACTATGGATAAGGTATCGAATGTCCTTCATTGTTAAGGTCTTAAATACGTTACGTGGAAAGTTAAATTCAAAATTGTCAAAAGATGAAAAGAGACAGTAATAAATTAGTACTAAAAAAATAAGTAAAACAAACAAATTAAATTGGAGATAGTAATAGATTAGTACATTTTCATAATATATTAGGGATCGTTTGATACGAGAGACAAGAATTTACTAATTTAAAAAATATAGTGTTATTTATATCGACATTTTCCCATAACCAAACAACCCCTAGGGATGGTTGGGTACTTTAAAATCATTTTTAGGATGAAGAAAATGGCCAACGAATGGAGGTGATCCCATTAATATACAAGGACAAATGTGATATTTAGAAGTGCAACAATTATAGGGTTATCAAGTTGTTAAGTCATACCATAAAAGTTCGAGAGAGAGTGATGGAGATGAGGATCAATGTGTCTATTTTTGATAATCAGTTCAGATTCTTGTCGAGACGCTACTACGGAGAAGTCATTCCTCTCGTAAGGAGACTTGTAGAACAATATATTAAGAGAAAGAGGGACTTACATATGGTGTTCATCAATCTAGAAAAGACAGACGATAAAAATTCAAGGTAGGCTCTACGGAGATCGATGCTAGTAGGCTAGAGATGTACCTATGGAGTACACTAGGATGCTCAAGGACATGTATGATGGAGCCCTCAACCAAGACCAGGAAGTGGGAGCAGACTCAGATTGCTTCCTAGTGATGGAGTTACACCATGAGTTTGCTCTTAGCCCATTTTTATTTGCCTCGCTAATGTATGATTAACACGACTAATACAAGGTGAGGTTCCATAATGCAGGTTATTTGTGGATATGGTTTCGATTGACTAGACTCAACTAAATTAACAGGAGGTTTGGTGACAATCCCCGGAGTCTATCAAGTTCAAATTGAGCAGGACCAAGACAGACTTCATGTGGATCAATTTAAGTGACATAAACACATGAGGTTAACAAGGTGAGGCTTAATACAGGTCATCCAAAGAGAAAACATTTCAAGTAACTTGGGTCTATTACTCAAGAAAATGGGAAGACTAACAGGGATGTCACTCACGTATTGGTGCAGGGTGAATGAAGTAAAGGATCACATCTAAAGTCTTGTATGATTAGAAGGTGCCACTAAAATTTGAAGACAATTTTTATAGGGTGATAGTTAGACCAACTATATTTTATGGACCAAGAAGACTGCAAAAATAAGTTGAGGGTCTATATGAAACAACCCCTCAACCTCTAAATAAGAGTAAGGTTTGCATAAACTTTACTTTCCTAGACTTCACTTTGTGTCGGTGTTGGTATTGGAGTTCACTATTCATTCGACAGGTAAAAGAAATATTACTTTCCGAATTCCAATGCTCAAAGAGGTTAAAGTAATTTTGCTACGAAGCGTTTTTCCTTTAGATGGGCCTTATCAAACGTGAATTTGAAATAAGACTTTTTAAACGTGAATTCAGATTAGTTAGACCCTTAAAACGGACAACAAACACCGAGCGAAACAAAAAAAAAAAAACCTAAAGAAAATATTAATATCTTCTATCCTCGTGCCTTAATTATAGCCCCGCAACTCCCTCCCTCCCTCTGCTTCTTTGTCTCTATCCACCTTCTCAGCCTCTTCATCAGCTCACAAAAAATCTAGTGATCGATCATATCAAACAACACAAATAATGGTTTTTATCCTTTAAAGTTGATTCCTTTTCATGGAATTCCGTTGAGAGAAAAGGGAATTTATCATCTTTAGCTCTTTCTTGACGTGACACTAACTTCTTCTCCCTCAAAAAGTCCAAACTTTTTCTCATCGTTTTCTTGATTCTTCTTCTTTCTTATCCCCCCCCCCCCCCCTCCCCTCCCCCACACACAACAACCCCTCTTCTTGCGGGAAACACGGGGTAGTTTTTTTTGGAATTTTTTGGCGATGGGGTATGTCATTTTCCAAAAATTAACACATTTGTGTTGAAAAGTTTGTAGCTTTATTGAATTCAAAGAAGGGTCTTTGGTGTTCTTGAGTTTTTGAGTTTTGGGGGTTTGAAATTTTTGGTTTGTTTGTGTTCTTGATTGTGGGGTTGTTTTAGAAAAAAGAGATCGAAAAGATATCTGTTTCCTTTTATTTCTTTTTTAAAGTTTTCTTGTTAGGTAAATTTTCTTTTGAAAGTCTAAAAGGTGTTTTAATAAAAGGGTAATAAAATCCTGTTATTGTCTCTTCCCCTCTCTACATTTGCCTTTTTTCCTCTGTTTTGTGTTTGTTTTCCTTTGTGGGGTATCCTTTTATCTTATCATATAGTTACAAAGAGAGAGAAGCAATCAGTTTCATTTCTCTTTCTCTCTTGCTCTCTTTGTGTTTTGTTCATTTTCCCTTTTGAAAACAATGGAGAAAGGCTCAATGCAATCAAATCTTGAGTCTTTTTTGGATTGCACAACACCATTAGTAGCATCCCAGTTCCTTGCCAAGGTTTAGTTTCTTTTTCCCTTGCCCACTTTTTAATGAATGATCAGATCATTTGTAATTTTGTATGATGTGATTGTTTATTTGCAGAGTGATATTAGAAACCTTAATAAGCTTTGGCATCCTAAGGAAAGGGAGGAGATTGAATACTTCACATTGTCTGATCTTTGGAATTGTTTTGATGAATGGAGTGCTTATGGTGCTGGAGTTCCAATCAGATTAGATTCTGGTGAAACTTTAGTTCAATATTATGTGCCTTATCTTTCAGCAATTCAAATTTTCACCAGCAGTTCATCTGTAAGCATTTTAAGGTACCATTTTGTATGTTACATTGATATGTTGTATTATTTCGTTGTTGTTACTGCTGTTTAAGCTGACGGTCTATTGGAAACAACCTCTCTATCTCTACGAGTTAGGGTAAGGTTTGTGTATACTCTAACCTCTCCGGACCCCATTGGCTATGTTGTTGTATATTGTATGTTACAATGTTTGTACTTAAAAAGTTCTAATTTTTGTAACTGATAAGCATATTTCTTGTGCAACAACTTTTGGATAGTCAAAGTTTGTGATGATGGTCCTTTTCTTCAAGTTAAACTGGTGAAATGTTGATAATTTGTTATAGGGAGGAGACTGAGTCTGCGTGGGAAATGAGGGATTCTTTCAGTGATTCATTCAGTGAAGAGAGTGAGAGTGAAAAGCTTTCGAGATCGGATGGGGGTTCATCGGAGGAAGGTCTATTTGAGCAAGATAATCACTTGCAAATGAATAATAGATTGGGTTACCTTTATTATCAATACTTTGAGAGATCTTCTCCATATGGAAGAGTACCTCTGGTGGATAAGGTATCTTGTTTGCTCAAATTTATGTCACTCTTTTGTACTAATAAAAACTATATTTGTGATTGTTGAATATGACATTGATTCCACTAATTTGTATTCCTCTGCTTCCGACAATCTTTTTAACCCAAAATTTGTGGTATTAGCGAGTAATTCGTGTATGATAGAAGTATAAAGCTTAGTTGTATTCTTTCCAACTTGTGCTTTTTATTCCAGTTTCCGCTGTTTTCTTGTTTCTTCTTTGAGACCTTGCATTATGCCTAACACGATTTCTGATAGAATGAAAAAATGGTAATGGTTAACAGTTAATGACAGAATTCTACAAATGATCACTCCTTTTTTTGCATTTCTTATCTATTACTACTATTACCATTTGATGGTGTAAATAGCGTATCATCTTGATTCGATTCTGTTAGGTATTATAGTAGTTACTTACTTTTCCCTCTTTATGTATGCGCCTCTGGTATCATTAGCATTTATTCTTCCTTTCTGCATTAGAATTATCCAGTGCTTTCTTACTAGAACAGATTATACTATTCCAAGCAAATATAATTTGAATTTCTTGAGAAGACGCATTGTTTTGTAGTAATTTTTATGTGAATCTAACTATTCATTTTGCTTTCAGATTAGTAGCTTAGCTGAAAGACACCCTGGATTAATGTCATTGAGAAGCGTAGATCTTTCACCAGCTAGTTGGATGTCAGTTGCTTGGTAAAATTACTCTCTCTCTCCCTATCTCGCTTACGATCATGGAAGTGATGGTTATTCAGGTGCTTTAAATGTATAAAAACTTTCCCGATTGAAGTGCTTGTATTTGGTGATATTATTATACTTTCACCTTCATTGGTGTTTGAGGGGATCTTGTTTTCCATGTGGTGGATCTTATTTGATCGTATCATTTATGTCGATGCTTTAGTTTCTTATTTGTTATAGCTTCTTTATTTGCAACCAGAAAACAATGAAAGATGGAATCAAGTGAAGTTTTGTACCACTAACTTTATTGATATGAAAATTACAGGTATCCGATATATCACATTCCCATGGGAAGAACCATTAAAGACTTGTCGACTTGCTTTCTCACATTCCACACCCTTTCTTCTTCTTTTCAAGGTACTATTCATTTTGTCGCCAATGTTACTTGATCGATAATATGCAGAAGATTCTTACACTATATCATTGGGATTGTGCAGATATGGACCTTGAAGATAACACAGAGAAAGGTATTAGGAAACGTAACGAAGGGGAAGCAATCCCACTTCCACCTTTCGGTTTGGGAACTTACAAGATGCAGGGTAATGTTTGGATTTCAGACAGAAGTGGGAGGGACCAAGAGAGGATGGTGTCACTATTAAGCGTGGCCGATTCTTGGCTAAAGCAATTGGGGGTCCAGCACCATGACTTTAACTACTTCTCGGGCATTCGTCATGGCTAAAAACTCCAATGATGACATACTCTTTAAACCCCTCCAATGGACTGATACTGAAGTTGCCCTTTCTTGGCACTGAGGTCATGTTTTTTTAAGCTCGGAAGCATGAATATCCTCGAAAGAGGATCGTAGTAATGTCTTCTTTGCAATAGGCTTTTTTTTTTTCGTGATCCCCTCACCTTGATTACCAAAATGAGGATTGTAGTAATGCAATCTCTTAAACTTCAGACTTATGTGATTGCTGTATTATGTATAGGGATTAGCTTAGTTTTGAAGGGATAAATTTTGAGGTGAAGTGAGAGATTAGCGTGGACGCGTCGTATTAACTGTGGATTAATGATCATGAAATGACTATGATTAAGACCTTCATATTGTGAGCAATTCTTGCAAGCTTTTGCAAAAATGGCTCCTTATATTGTATGATTCTGTAGAAGCTCAACTCTTTTTTTTATGTATATTTTATGTAAATGTGTTTAGATATTACATTTCATTTAAAGTGGAGAAACAGCTAATATGATGTAATGTTTATAAGCTATTTTTGAACTCTTTTCCCACTAAACTAGAATTGTTTCATATATTAAGGTGATTAAAAATAGTTTTTACCTAATTTATACCATATAACTTTTTGGTGAAGAGGATTCAATTGAACCATCTAGCCACAAGTTAGCTACGCCACTTATTGAAGTCATGATAGATAGAGTTATGTAGTAATTGCATATTTGTGTAAATTAATTTAAAATAATCGAGGTGTATCCAAGCTGTCAACCCGCGTTATCTCCAAGGAAGTACATGTGTTTGATGATGACTTTGAGTAATGGACTAATGTTAGTGGATGATGTTGACTTACTTGGTTGATTGCTGAAGACATATGGGTCCATATTTATTGAATAAACCGCCAATGATTCTTACGTAGTTGGAAGTTCACACAGTATCAAATCATATTCACAACTAAAAAACTCATGAATTATACTAGTTATTGAAAAATTTTGTAGCTAAACGACAAGATTTTAGTAATGAATTAGCCATGAATTATCGAAAAAAATTATTTGCTATGGAATAATTCAGTGACGGATTGACGATGGAAAAAAAAGATGACTTCACTAAATTATTGTGTTTGCCAGGAAGCATTTTATCTTTAATGTTGGACTTCTTGACACAAATTTAAAATTTAATCGAATTTCAACTCGAATACGGAAAAGTACAACCACTAACCATAGAAAACCAAAAGTACAATCACTAACCATAAAAAACCACTCAAAGCAATCATCAGGGCGAAGTCGGATTCAGGATTAACATTAAGGGGTTCAAAAAAATAAAAGTATAGTGTCTAAGATTTAGACTTGAAACCTCAAGGTAAATTTTGAATTTCCTAAATCACTGTAAATAAACAAAATACCTTATATATACAACACAACATTTTATTGATTGAATTCGAATAAACACCCTCGTTCCCTTCTAGATCCGTCCCCACAACCTACCACAAACAACTCTTAGATACACATGGGACATTTTGGTTCCTTGCAAGTAAATAATTAAGTCAATGAGGCATGCTTA
Organism: Solanum stenotomum; assembly: GCF_019186545.1. Classification (NCBI taxonomy): domain Eukaryota; kingdom Viridiplantae; phylum Streptophyta; class Magnoliopsida; order Solanales; family Solanaceae; genus Solanum; species Solanum stenotomum. The sequence goes on from NC_064287.1 coordinate 57,480,996, forward strand.
CATTTGTTGTATTCCACTTGCTCTAGTTCATTTCTTACCTAAAGAGCACTTTTATATGGTAGTGGATGAAATTGACTTAGTTGTTTGATGTTCTCTTTTTTTTTTTCCTAATTGAAAATGCCAGAAATTTTATTTGAGAGCATATGATTTCACTAAATTATTGAGACAAAGAACATAACATTAATCTCTAAAGTGTAACCACTAACCATAATAAATATGTGAGAGCAATCACACCGACAAATAACTGAGAAGAGAGGGTTGTTCAAATAATATACATCCTCCACCTACTTGCGATCGTAAATTCGTCACAATGGAATTGTTCAAATCATATACATGCCACATTCTTTGAATCTTGCTCCAATTCAATTCTTAGGCCATCTAACAACTAACACGTATGCACGATAAATAAATTATGTGATCCACTTAGGGAATCAAAGAATGCACTACTAAACGTGTTATGCTGAGAGGGAGACAATTGATCATGTATTTTGTTAAGATAATTGATAGAGTCTATCGAAAAAAATAATTATATAATTGATAGAGCCTATCGAAAAAAATAATTATTTTTTTCAAGAAAATCGATAGAAGTCCTTGGTTAGTTTTACGTAAACATGCGCACAAACTATGAAGTTTGGCTGAGACAATTTCGAGAATAATCATTTTTCTATTTAGTTTACAATTTCCTAAATTGGTACAAAGTTTTAATCTTTTGACATATAACTTTTTATGCTTTATGCAAGAAAAATAGACTTCAAGATTAAGAGAGATAGAAGAGAGAGGCGAGCAAATTGTATCTCAATTGAAACTGAGATATACAAATCATATATATACGACCACATAATCTCCTCTCTCTCCCCCAACTCTCACTTGCATCTCTCCTCCCCTCCCCCCTCCTCTCTCTCTCTCTGTTTCAATTTTACACACAAATACGCATATTAGCTTTGAAATTGAAACATATATATATATATATATATACACAAATATATACAATGTATCACCCCTAAATAAATGCACAGATATACAATCCGTATCATTTTTTGTGATATACACAAATATATATATATATATATATATATATATATTCTTTATATCATCGTATCCGTTTTTTTATACACATACAATTTTTTCTGATATAGTTATATCAGTTTTTTTTTTCTGATACACATACATTTTTTCTATGCATAGATAAAATTATTGTATCAAATATATCAATCGAAGAAGATACGATTTGATGATAGGTGTATCAATTTTTTTAATACATATATATTTTTTTCGTGATACACATATACAATTGGTTGTATCAATCTAAGAAGAAGAGAACAACAAATCAAGAATGCAAAACAAAGAATTTGATATATTGGCATTAATCTAATAAGAGAATAAATTAACAATTGATAGCCACCTAGAAAGTATTAATTAAAGACTAAGAACCACAGGTATAGATAAGAATAATCATTCAGGTAAAACATTAATGGGATTTCTTATTAATCTAAGAAAAAGAGAAGATTCACGTAGTGTATTATAAAGAGGAAGATAAAGAGGACGGGGAGTGGCGAGCAAGAGAGGAAGATATAGGAGAAATTTACTATAAAACTCTAAGTATAATTATGTTATATAACTTTTTAAAAATATCTTTCAGGTTATTAGCTAGTTCTATTGATTACGAATAGTCATTTCTTAAGTGACATTGGTCTAAAATTCATTTAGATTATCGGTGTATGTATAAAAATTAAACTCATCATTATCATGTTACGAACACAAAAGATATATATATATAAAACACAAATTACACATGTAGGCCACTAAGTGAACATTACATATCTCCATTGTTGTTACATAGGATGATTATTTGGAGATAACAAATATTTCGTAAAACTAATTAAGGCACGCATGAGCTTACTGTGGATATGCCTCGATAATAGATGGCCAAGCCGAAATTTCAATGATATTGTAACGTGGAAATCCAGCTTCCTTCAACAATTTGTTCCATTCCTCTTCATTCCTTTCTTTCCCACCACTAGAGTTTGCTATCATCACCAAATCCGTTATGAATCCGATATCATCAAATAAACCTTCACCCTCCAACTTCAAAACTGCGTCAACTATGATCAATTTTCCGGTTTTTTTAGGTATCGCCTTTCTACAGTTCTTCAAGATCTTCACACAATCTTCGTCTCCCCAGTCATGCAGTACCCACTATATATGTATACATTAAAACATAATCAAGAAAATTAAAATACATACATGAAAAACTAGAGATGGATAGAAGATTTTAAGACAAATATAAAATTAATTGATCGATGGGACAACCATGTTGAACCTAGAGATTTAGACTAGATGCAACTAGTCTGATAAAGGGGCGGATCCATACTAAATGTTGACCATGCTTGAAGACATCTTTAACCCATAACATCAAATTTTGCACCAAAATAATGTGAACACCATTTTAGTGTAAATCAATTCCAATTCACAATACTAAATTTTATACCAAAAAGAAATATTCTCTTTATATTTTTCTCTTTTTTAATATTATATTATTATTTTTATTTCATTTACATTTTTAAAAATATTATGTAATACTAATAATAATAAAATAATAAAAAAAGTAATTTAGTGTTGATAAATAGTGTCATACCAAATTTGGTGAGACACTATTCACGCACCATTTATATGTATTGTCAAACTAACAAAGTGATAATAAAGGTCAGGTTTAAGTATCTATCCATATATATTTGGGAAAAAGGTCTGAAATATATCCAAACTTTGATCGAAATTGCTGTAACAATACCAAACTTTGGAAAGGACCTTTTACCCCCTGCACTATTTAATAGTGTATGTTAAAGGTATATATGTGCCCACGTGAACATCATAAATATTGCATAATTATAAATGGTAACGTGTCCACATGGGCACATATATACCTTTAAAATACACTATTAAATAGTGCAGGAGGGTAAAAGGTCCTCCATAAAGTTTGATATCGTAACAGCAATTTCTGCCAAAGTTAAAGTATTTTTCAGACTATTTTCCCTATATATTTTGCCTTTTAAGTTTCAATAGTCATTAATTCTTTTTAAAAAATTTGTATTCAATCAAACATGGTCGGATGAAGTAAAACTCAGAAAGTAATAAAATTTGAAATAATAACATTTTTACCTTGAGGAAAACAGCATCAGCATGTGGGATAGCCTCAAACATGTCACCCTCAACATGATCAACACCTTCAAACTTTTGTGCTCTTAAAACAACATGAGGCAAATCAAAATTAATCCCTTTAATATGAGGATATGCCTTGACAATTTCAAACATGGCACCTCCTATCCCTCCACCTACATCAACAAGTGTTGTTATTGAATTAAATCCATCTTTATACACTTTAATTACTTCCCTCATTATGCATTTTGTCATTGAATTCATTCCATTGTTGAGATTGTTGTTCAAATCATCATCTTTAGAAGCCATCTCAAATATTTCACAACCATGTGCTTTCTTAAATGGAATTCCACCTTCTTTTATGCAATTACTAAAATAGTGCTATGGTGCCATGAGAATTGGATTGGTTTGGAACAAGAACATTGGTGCTACACTTAGCTCTGAGTCATGTAATAGCCATCTTGATATAGGGGTTAGTCCATAAAGGGTGTCTCCGTCCTGAGATCGATTCAGAAGCACTTATTTATTACACAATAAAATTCAATTTATATGAATTTATAATTTGACGTTGCTGATAGAGTTTAAGAAAGAAAAAGAAAGACTTTGTAAGATTGTAATCTCAAATAAATTTTAGATATTTGTATGACCAGTTGTTATCTTAGAAAGTCACTTTTTTTTTATTGAAGAAAATTGAAATAAAATAACTTTTATGGAATAATTAATGTTTTCTAAAAAAAGACCAACACAAGTTGTGATCGAATGGGGTTGGAGCCCCTATGAATGAATGAATTAATTTTTAATGGAAGCATGGCTTCAAGAAATGGCCGTACAAATATGCAAAGTCATATTTAGTCAGATTTCTATATAGATAAAAATAAAGGAAATTTACCTGAGAGGTAGATGCAGTGAAGATTTTTCGACGAACGAGGAGTCTCATGATACGAAAAAGATAATCCATATGTGGAGATGATGGAGAGTGAATATTAGTGGCTATTTGTGACAAAGTGATTTTTTGGCCATTATAAGAATGAATAATATCAGCAATACGAAGTTCCATTGCACATTTTATGGCCATTGAATCTACAAAAGCAAACATATATTTTGATATTTGTGCTTGAGCTTGTAGCATTATTATTTCTTCTTCATTTATTGAATCAATTTCCCCCATTTTTTCTTCTTCATGTATTATGAATATCAAGGAGGATGAAAGTTGTTATATATAACATGTATCACTAAGCAATGGGGCTCACAAATAATCATGGGTCGATCCAACTCTTTAATTATGAGTATGACAAAATCTCAATAATTTTAGTTTACACTTTTGGTGTGTTTGGTATGAAGGAAATAAAATGTAATTATCCGGTGAAAAGAGTCACTTAACAATCCTTGGGCAAAGGTGGTTCCGCCTCTGATCACTTCATGCATGTATGTCAGTGTAGGCATACATAAAAATTACAAAAAATAATTTTCATTCCTTATATAACACGTAATAGAGAAAAATATTTAAAGAGACTGGTACAAGAGTGACGAAGAAAAAGAGTTTGCCAATGGTTAATCGTCTTGCAATCGATAGCAAAGAGAAATCGAGAAGATCTAAATTAATTTTATTGAATCATCTGATATTATTTTTGATAAGTTTAGTGGGTTTATATTTTAAGTTGATGTGTCAAAGTGAACTATGCAGACAACTTTAAGGGATCGCAAAGTACTGAAGTCTTAAAACTTTAACTAATTTTTATATACACTTCATAAAAAATTGTTTGAAGTTAATCTTGACAAGTCATGTAAAATTAACTTCAATAAAACATGTTTGAAGTTAGTCTTGATAAGTCATATCAAACTTCAAGAAAAAATATCCGATATTTGTCTTTCTTGATCACACTGGCCCGTTTAGCCATGCGATATGGTATCATGATATGATATCATAATATGAAATTATGATATGATATCATAATATGGAATTATGGGATGAAATTAAAGTTTTGTTTGGACATGCGATATTAAATTTTTGTGTTGTATATTTTCTCATAAACATAAAAATCTCATAAGTTGTAAAACTATTAAAATAGCCCCAATTGTTTATTCAATCTTATCAAATAAACAAAAATTTATAAAATCGCATAATAAATTATTACAAAGCTATTTGTTCTCTATTTAAGTAACTGTTTCATCTAATTTTAATTCATCAAACTTTAATTCAATAAAAAAATTGAACATAAATTGTGGTGTACTAGTCTTTACTATAATCCTCCCACATAGTACGGACAATATCCTCACGTTGAACTTGCATTTCTCGATCAAAACGGTAGAAGTAATAAACTAGGTGTTGGAGTAAATGAAGAGAATAAATTTATTACTCAACAATCGGTTGGTGTGAGTTAAAGTGACTATATGTTGGTGAGAATAATAAATTTTATGTCGGTGAGAATAATAAATTTTAAGAAGTAATGATGTGATTATAAATTTTATTTACATATGAAATAAATGGTTAGTAGATATAAATGTGGGATTGTTTTCACAAAATATAAACTTGTGGATCAATTTTTGTATTAAAAATGTCTCAAATCATGATATGGAATTTCCATATAATGGATTTTGGAGAATATGGAATCACATCTCATGATATGGAATTGAAATCAGCGTAAAATCGTATGTTCAAACGCTGATTCCATCTCATGATTTCATATCGTGATATGATATCGTATGACCAAACGCCTACTTAATTCAGACAAATTTCAATCGGTACGTAACGTCTGAAATTATTTCCAAATTAAAATAGATATTTTTGTACTTAGCCCTCCTAGCTTAGGTTGTCCCATCTAATAAATCCATTGAAACTTTACGACAAAAATTTGGGAACCGTAAACATCAGCTAGAAGTAGACAACTACTTAGGGAGGGAAATAAAAGAAGCCCTAATTTTAGACTATTTATAGGATTTAACATCAAGGTACGTATAACTTAATTACTCATAATTTATTTTCTCAGATAATAACTATAAATTAATAGATCATTTGGAAAATCACTCCTCCCTCCAATCTTGTAATCTGCTCGTCATGTGTATATCTTAAAAATAGATATTTCATTTTACATATTCTTTTGAAAATACTATAAAAACCTAAAATTTTTTGTTTCTCTAATTCTACTCCTAGCATTTATAGAGTGTGCTTACTGGAGAGAGTTTGATATGTTAATTAAAAATAAATAAGATTAAAAATAAATTTTGAATCTACTCCCCCCATATATATATTGTTCTTCTCACACACTAATTAAGTTTATGATGAATCTCAAGGAGAATGAAAGTTGTTACATACTTACATATAACATGTATACTCAGCAATGGGGCTAAGATATAATCAGGGGCGGACCCACATCTTTAATAATGAGTTTGACAAAACCTCAATAATTTTAGCTTATACTCTGGATGTGTTTGGTATGGAAAAAACATTATATAATTGAGTTCTTTTCAAAAAAAATTCGTTCAGTATGTATGTAATCAAATATATATTATATTAACAATGTGAATTGTGATGCATGGTGAAACTACTCCACCATTAATTTGTGGTCAAGTTCGAGTCATGGGTATGAAGAAAATTGTGTTGGGAGTGTCACCCCACAATGGGCCTTGCAGTGTTCGATCCAAATTTAATCGGAGTTCTAATGCGGACATCAAACACTGATTGAAAAAGCTAAAAATAAAATAAAATACTATATTAAAAGTATTTATATAATCGAGATAAATATTATAGTAAATGGGGGCTGAGGATAATTAGGGTGTGGGTTGTGGAGATGAGGGTTATGGGGTGGGGTAGAAATTGTTGGAAAATATATATAAAATATATTAGATGGGGAAATTATAATATTAAAATAATAATACAAGAATTAGGATTAATATTACTACAATAATATTCTTAAGTAATATATATGTATATATATATTTATATAATACTTGAGTCGTGCTAGGCACTGTCCTAAGAAACTATTTCAGCACTGATAAATACTTCTTAGGATAGTGCCTAGCACGACTCAAATATTATATAAATATATATATCATATATATTACTATAAGTGGGAACAAAAAAAGTTAGACGTTGAAATACCAAAATAACCCTATAAAGTTGAGATACTACAATGATACCATTAATAAAATATATAATTAAATAAATAAAAAATTTCTATAATTTTTTCTATAATTATTTTTTGGGTTTATGATATTTTCTTAATATTAAATGAAGGAATACACATCAATCGTCAATTTTATTTAGTTATGATGACCAAATTGTGGAGAATTTAAAAAGTTGCAAAAGTGATTTATTCAATAATGTATTATATTATTTATTTATTGAAAAGCTCCAAAGTACAAAGTTGAATTACCATTTTACCCCCACATCAAATCAAATATCCTATTAATTATATTAAATTGACTATTTTACCCTTTCACTAAAACTCTACTAACACAATATTATGAACAAAATTGTAAACATACGTTCTATTAAATATTATCATTAGTAATAAGTGCTTTTTATTAACCAATTACAAGAATTATCTCTTCCTAACTCTAATTAAATAGGTAGAATTTAAGGAGTAACAATTAATTATACTGCATTTTAGATCAAATTCATCTATACAAAAATATAATGTAAAATTTAAATGGTCATTCTATCCTTAAAAATGTTTTCTGTAATTGAATAGTTTCAGCTACGTTGAATCGAGGGTACAATTTTATTTGCAGTAGTTATTGTAAGTTATTTGGTTGCCAACTCTTCAATTTAGTACCTCTTCATATTTCAACATTTATTTGTTTAGTCTTTTGAGGTTCCATAAGATATATTTTGTATGGCCTTTTCATATTCTAATTCTTTATAAAAGCCCAAACCAAGTATTATATAAATATACATATACATATATATTACTTAAGAGTATTATTATAGTAGTATTTATCCTAATTCTTGTATTATTATTTTGATATTATAATTTCCCCATCTAATATATTTTATATATATTTTCCAACAGAAATGAGGTATATTGGAGGAGGTGAGGACAAAGGCAATATGAAATGCCACTTATAAAACTTATTTTCCTATTTTCACTAAAAAAAGAGTCAATTGGTTGTACCAGTCCAAGAAGAAAAGAAAATTCAAACATTAAACAACAAAACAAGAATGTAGAATGAAAAAAATTGATATATTGGCGTTAATTCAATAAGAAAATAAATTAACAATCAACAGTCACCCAAAAATATTGAAAACTAAGAACAACATGTGTAGATAAAAAAAATTCAGGGAAAACATTAGTGGTTTTCTTTTATTAATATAAGAAAAAGAGAGGGAGAAGAAGAAAGAAATTTTTTGGGGAGGGTGAAGGAGAGTGGTGAGCGAGAAAGGAAGATAGGAGAAATTTTCTATAAAATCCTAAATAAAATTATATTGTATAATTTTTAGAAGTGTATATATATATATATATATATATATATATATTTGATTTTGTAAAAGGTAATTTATCTTATCTTTCAGGTTATTAGCTAGTTCTATTGATTACGGATAGCTATTTCTCAAGTGATATTGGTGTAAAATTCATTTAGACTATTAGTGCATGTATAAAAATTAAATTCATCAATGTCATGTTACGAATACAAAGGAAATTCTAGAATTGCTATGTATATATAACATAAATTACACATCTAGGCCACTAAGTAAACATTACATATCTCCATTATTGTTAAGTAGGATGATTATTTGGAGATAGCAAATATTTCGTACAACTAATTAAGATACGCATAAGCTTAATGTGGATAAGCCTCGATGATAAATGACCAAGCCGAAATTTCAGTGATATTGTAACGTGGAAATCCAGCTTCCTTCAACAATTTATTCCATTCGTCTTCACTCCTTTCTTTCCCACCACTAGAGTGTGCTATCATCACCAAATCCGTTATGAATCTGATATCATCAAATAAACCTTCATCCTCCAACTTCAAATTTGAGTCAACTATGATCACTTTTCCAGTTTTTTTAGGAATTGCCTTTCTACAGTTCTTCAAGATCTTCACACAATCTTCGTCTCCCCAGTCATGCAATACCCACTATACATGTATACATTAAAACGTAATCAAGAAAATTAAAATACTGAGCTGAAAAACTAGAGACGGATAGAAGATTTTAAGACAAATGCCAAATTAATTGATCGATGGGACAGCCAAGTTGAACCTAGAGATTTAGACTAGATGCAACTAGTATGATAAAGAGGCGGACCCATACTAAATGTTATACATGCTCGAAGACATCTGTAACCCATAACATCAAATTTTGCACCAAAATAATGTCAACATCATTTTAGTGTAAATCAACTTCAATTCACAGTACTAAATTTTACACCAAAAGGAAATATTCTCTTTATATTCTTCTGTCTTTTTAATATTTATATTATTATTTTTATTTCATTTACATTTTTAAAAATATTATATAATACTACTAATAATAAAATAATAAAAACGTAATTTAGTATTGATAAATAGTGTCACACCAAATTTGGTGTGACACTATTCACGCACAACCTCTTCCCGGTGAGGATTTGATGTACCGCAGAATCCGAAAAACAACTTCTAAAATAGAGCTGGGTTGAAATCTCAAAACACTAAATTTTACAACAAAATAGAATTTGATATAACAAATAGTGTTGGATTGGAGATGGTTTGAGCATCCAATAATTTAAATTTTTGGTCCCACCACCAAAAAATTAAACCCTACATGTATAAAGAGTTTATCACTGATTCTAAAATTCTGAAAATGACACTAATACGTGAAATAATTAAGAAGATAATAAAATGAAATTGTGTTGAACAAAGAAGATACTTAGAGAGAGAAATTATACTTATTTTTGTATTCAAAAACTATTTCACTTTAATATTTCATTTACCCTTAATAAGATTAATTATAGTCACATAAATATCAATGATCAATTTTAGATCACAAATTTCTAAAAATCACTACTAAAAAATTGCTAAAAAACGATCGAAGAAAAAGCGACGGACTAAGAGATGCCGTCCGTCGCTTTTTAATTAAAATAATTATTTTTAAAATTATTTTACAAAAAGTGACGGACTGCATCTCTTAGTCTGTCGCTTTTTATTAAAAATATTTTTTGTAAATTAAACAATAACCACGCTGTCCGT